>NW_019957701.1:0-4105 GCF_002910315.2 Salvelinus sp. IW2-2015 | reverse complement strand
CCCAGCCTAAAAACCACCAAACAGCAAGCCAATTGCAGGTGTAGAAGCACGTTGTGGCTAGGAAAAACTCCCTTAGAAAGCCAAAAACCTAGGAAGAAAGAAAACAGTTTTCAACCAGCGATTGAGTTGTGAGACTCTGCTGTAGAGCTCGTCACTCCCCCTAACTGGGAGAGGGCCAGAGACAATTACTCGATGCCGACACATCTTTCTAGCTGATTTACAGGCTGAAGCTATGTTGCGCTTGGTGACCTCTGACTGTTTCATCCTAACATCGTTGGTGCCGACGTGGATAACAATATCTCTATACTCTCTACACTTGCCAGTTTTAGCTTTAGCCAGCACCATCTTCAGATTAGCCTTAACGTCGGTAGCCCTGCCTCCTGGTAAACAGTGTATGATCGCTGGGTGATTCGTTTTAAGTCTAATACTGCGGGTAATGGAGTCGCCAATGACTAAGGTTTTCAATTTGTCAGAGCTAATGGTGGGAGCCTTCGGCGTCTCAGACCCCGTAACGGGAGGAGTAGAGACAAGAGAAGACTCGGCCTCAGACTCCGACTCGCTACTCAATGGGGAAAACCGGTTGAAAGTTTCTGTCGGCTGAATGAGCGACACCGGTTGAGCATTCCAACAGCATTTCCCTCCAGAAGCCATGAGAAAATTGTCCGGCTGCGGGGACAGTGCGGGGGGATTTATACTAACGTTACTATCTGTACTTACTGGTGGCACAGACGCTGTTTCACCCTTTCCTACACTGAAATTACCCTTGCCTAACGATTGCGTCTGAAGCTGGGCTTGCAGCACAGCTATCCTCGCCGTWAGGCAATCATTCTCCTGTATATTATGAGTACAGCGAATGCAGTTAGAAGACATCATGTTAAAGTTACTACTTAGCTTCGGCTGTTGAAGGTGCTGACGAACCATGTCCAGATAAAGCGTCCGGAGTGAAAAAGTTGAATGAGGGAAAAAAGTTGTGATGGAAAAACTAAAAATATATACGTAAAGTTGTCAGCTAGCAAGCAAAGCTAGCAAAGTAAAGTTGGCAACAAAATGCACAGCAACACGTCTGCAAATTCAAGAGGAAGTGACGTGACTGCGTGACTGCTGCGTGACCGTGATACTGTTAAAACATTTGCAAAGCACCAGAAATGTGTGGCTTCCCATATAATTACATTCAACATTTTGGGACAAAGTAGCCCCCCTGTTCACATAAATGACAACACGCATGTCACTCAATTCAGTAGTTCCTTGTTCCATGTATCAAACTTTAATTTAAGTTGAATTAAAACCAGGAGAAATATAACAAAATTAATACATTATCTGATGAAATTGCTTTAGTAAGGGGCACAAGACAGGGATGTCCCCTCTCTCCTCTCCTGTTTGCACTGGCAATTGAACCGCTTGCAGAAATATTTAGACAGGACCCAAATGTAACAGCTATCAGCATTGGTATATATTAATATAAACTAAACTAATTTGCACATGATCTCCTGATATACCTGACCAATATTGAAAACTTAATGCCCCCTTTGCTAAAAATATTTTCGGAATCCGAAAAAATATTGGGGTATAAAATTTATGTGGAAAAAAACTAAATAATGGCAATAAAAAAGAAAAATTAACTCACAATCTACAGCAATTCTTGAAGTGGACCACAAAAAATATGAAATACTTAGGATGCTTAATAAGTGATAACAAACATATTAAGATAACTTTATTCGATGTCTCAACAATATGAAAGCAGATCTAATTAAAAGGAATAATCTTTCCATAAATCTTACAGGTAGCCCGGTTTGGCCAACTTAGGGCACAGCCCTAGGCAGCAGAGGAGGATAGTGTGCAAAGCCTATAGGTTTTCTCTGAAGATCCAGTGGCATGTCCAGAACATTTTGAATGGGGTGGCCAAGAGGGGCACAGACTCAGTTAAGGGGGGTCATAATATTTTGAACCTTAATCGATTATCAATAATTTTTTATATATAATATTGTTTTTTACATATACACTACCGGTTAAAAGTTTTAGAACACCTAATCATTCATGGGTTTTTCTTTATTTTTTACTATTTTCTACATTGTAGAATAATAGTGAAGACATCAAAGCTATGAAATAACACATATGGAATAATGTAGTAACCAAAAAAGTGTTAAACAAAGCTAAATACATTTTATATTTGAGATTCTTCAAATAGCCACCCTTTGCCTTAAGTCAAGCCATGGAAATGTGATAAACATGAGGAGTTTGCCATTTGTGAAGAGTATAAAGACGTTTATTCTATCAAGACACCAGGAGCACGCATGACAAGGACAGCTGGAGCACACCTGATTGGTAGGGCTAAGCATGAATAGTAATTGAAAATGGTGAAAAACATCTCCTACTACATTCCTATTAAAGTGAGATGAGAAAATTATGTGATCAATTGTAGTAAATACAAAATAGTGTGGTTGCGCAATATTGTGATTCATTTTTTGAATCGATACAAACACGAAATTATGGCTGATAGTACATTTGTTGAAAGTAACGAGCATTACAAACCAGAAACATGGAGAGAAGACAGATATTGTGCGCTTCTTGCCAGCCGTTACTTCCGTCCCAAGGCTGTGTTACTCCCTCCCCAAACGGCAGGTACAAAAGTAACGTTGCGGTAGTTCTGTTCTCGGCCTATTTAATTTAAACTTGTTAAAATTAAACCCTAGAAATGAAATGACTAATTTTAGAGGACATACAGTATATAAGTTCATTGTCATCAAATATGGTGTCTGTAGCTCTATCGATCTCTGAGTAATTAGGAAACTGAAAGTGTTACTTTCCTCCCAGTTCTCCCCTACTTTCTATCAACATGATAATCATTTTTGGTTTGTACAAAATGTCCATGTCAAATTGCATTATTTAATAGCCCACACAACTGTTTGTGATTGGTTTATTTCAGGTTGTATGTAAACACATTAATGATGAGTATCTGTCAACGTTTGTATGCTTAGTTTAGCACATGTTGACACATAGACCTGGTCAACAGCTAATGTTGACGATGTGTCATGATGATCTGCTGTAAACATTGGGTAAGGTAATAATGACAGCAGCAGAGCTGTATTTTCCTTCTGTCTGTGAATGAGAGCAAAGGCCTGTAGGCCTATATGTCTGACATGTGGACTGGTTGCAGCCATGGGGTCATCATTCATGGTCACAAATTGACATTCCTCCAATTATTTCCAACCCACTCTGAATATATGTTTAATTCGTCCAGGCATGTCAGGGGCACAGTCGCTGGAGCTGGTGCAAGGCAGACAGGTTATGAATGATGGGCCAATAATCACCACCCCTGACTGTCAATTAAAAGACAGCCACCTATCCTATGTGCAGGCAAGGTAATTCCATAGTCCATACCAGTGGTCACCAACCGGTCGATTGCGATCGACTGGTCGATCTCCAAGCCATTTCTAGTCGATCGCCAAACATTTCTGTAAAAGGTGAAGTGTTCCCATTTTAAACCATTTCATGTGTCTGAAGGTACAAACTCGCCTTAGGGAGAAAATCAGGTGCTCTATAGGCCTACCGCTGGCCAATGGGATGGCTCAGATTACAGTGTCTGCCGTAATATAGCAGGCATAAATAAAAGCTACAGCAAAATTAATACTGTGAGATTTCAAAATGGGACAGTTGTAAATCATGCAGCGCCTTGTGTCAAAATCACAGATTTTAGAGAAACAACAAATGTCGGTACATATAAGTGTCTTATATCGGCTGAAAGCTTAAATTCTTGTTAATATAACTGCACCCTCCAATTTACAGTAGCTATTACTGCGGAAAAATGCCATGCCATTGTTTGAGGAGAGCTCCTGGCAACAAATCACTTTTTTTACCGTGATAGGTTTGATAAATTCACTTCTGAAGGTGAAACGTGTACTTACATTCTGAAATCTTGCTCGGATTTATCATCCAAAAGGTCCCAGACATAACATGAAGTGTCGATTTGTTAGATAAAATAATTTTTCATATACTTAAAAGGTCCATATAGCATGCACAATCGATTTTGTATTTCCACTCGTTCAATTTGCAAAGAAAATAATCTGTGAAAATTTCACCTTAAATGTTGTTTCAACAAGTCAAATCA
>NW_019957700.1:8531-24726 GCF_002910315.2 Salvelinus sp. IW2-2015 | reverse complement strand
GGTGTGCAGGAGGATGCTGACACCTCCGTCACACACACACACGTATACAACAAACATTCTATACGCACACACACACACACACGTATACAAAACCACATCCATACAAACACACACACACGACACGTATAACAAACACATGCCATATACGCACACACACACACACACACGTTAACAAAAAATCAACAAACACACACACACACACACACACGTATACAAACAACTCCATACGCACACACACACACACACACGTATACAGAACACATCCATACGCACACACACCACAAGCTATACAAACACATTCCATACACACACACACACCACACCCACCGATTATAAAACACACTACACACAAGTCCAACCACACAACCGATTAGGAGTCAACGACCGTATATATAGTCTAAACAACGAACTTTCCATTTACACACACCACCACACACCACCACGTGTTATAAAAACACATCCCAATACACACATCACCCAACACCACACAACACACAAACACGGAATACACAAACACATCCATACACACACACACACACACAACACACACAGCACCGTATACAACACATCCATACGCACACACACACACACACCGCAACACGCTCAACTAAAGCCTGTGAATTTAACATTCCGTTTGTCAACACCAATCTCATGATTTGTACAGGTTCATTTACAGTCAGTAATGTTTAGAAGAACTGTTGTATCAGAATACTATTATTATAACTATTGTATAGAATACTATTGCAGAGTATTATAACTATTGTATCAGAATAACTATAGCACAGTTATTATAACATATCTGTACTAATATAACTATTTATTATAATATATAAGAGATATAGATAACTATTGTATGAGATATTATATATGTAGCATACTTATGCACTTATTACTATTGATCAGATTTAAATGTATCAGAATACTATTTTTAACTATTGTATCAGAATACTAGCGTTATTATATAACTTTATTGTTCAGAATACTATAGCAGATAGTACTATTGATCAAATCTATAGCAGTTTATAGTTATCAGAATACTATAGCAGATTATTATAACTTATTGTATCAGAATACTAAAGCAAGAGTTAATTATAAGTTATTGTAGTAGAATACTATTTATAACTATTGTAAATCAGAATACTATACGCAGATTATTATATATATGATTCAGAAGTACTTAAAGCAGCGTTTATATAACTATTGTTCAGAATATATTATTGATAATAATTGTATCAGAATACTATTATAAACTATGTTTCAGAATACTAAAGCAGAGTTATATAACTATTGTATCAGAATACTATTATTATAACGTAATTGTATCAGAATAACTATAGCAGATCATTATAAATTATTGTATCAGAAACTATTATTATAAACTATTGTTATCAGAATACTTATGGCAGAGTCATTATAAACTATTGTATCAGAATACTATTGTATTATACTATTGATCAAGAATACTATAGCAGAGTCATTATAACTATTGTATCAGAATACTAACAAGCAGAAGTTATTATATACTATGTATCAGAAATAAACTAATAGCAGTAGTTTATTTAAACGTATTGTATCAGAATAACTATTATTATAACTATTGTATTCAAATACGCCTTTACTATGCAGATCATTATAACATATTGTATCAGAATACTACAGCAGATAGTATATTATATCAGATACTATTGTAATCAGAATAAAACCCAGCTCCTAGGAGTTCAACCTGAACACACGTTAACACAAAGGATCTCTTCATCTCCACACACGATCCCCACAAGCTCCTTATACTATCATCAGAAGACCACACACACACACACTCATCCACACTCATCCACACAGGCGCCTACACAAGCACACACGCATGAAGCGCACCACTGACACACACTCAATCAGTCACACTAACACACACACTGTCAGGCACAAGCCCATATTGTACACGACAGTCTCTCGCACCCCTCTAGAGAAATACCTCTCTCTAGCTAGCTCTCTAACCAGGTTCCGTCTGCCTGACTGCTTCTTAAAGGGGCAYTGACAGTCAGAGAGTTAAAGGGGGGGGGGCCGTCTGGCTGCCCTCCAGACACTGGGACCCCATACTTCCTGCAACCGCCAGGCGCCACGGTACACACACATACAAACACACGCACACACACACACACAGAGCTTCCCTTGAGCCCCCTCTAAATCACAGACCAGACACCCATATCACATTAAAGACCAGAAGAGACAGACAGGAGAGACACAGATAAAAAGGGATAAACATCACAGAGAGAGGGAAGGAGAGGGAGAGAGAGGAAGGAAGAGAGAGAGGGGAGGGTAGAGAGGCAAGGGAGAGGGAGACAGGGGAGAGGGAGAGAGAGGAGGGTAGAGAGAGAGAGCGAGAGAGAGAGGAGAGTAGAGGGGAGGCACCAGAGAGGCAGGGGGAGAGAAAGAAAGGAGGGTAGAGAGAGGCAGGGGAGAGGAAGAGCGAGTTGGGAGGGGGAAATAAAGAAGAGAGAGAGAGATGGTTTAAGATGGAGAGTGATAACGTGAATATAAAGGGTATCATAGAGCAGCATCACAGTTATGAAGAACACATCCTGTTCCCAGCAAACTAAAATTGGTTCTGTGAAAGTRCCCAGATTTGGCATCTTCACTGACATTTTCAACCTCTCCCTGACCCAGTCTGTAATACCTACATGTTTCAAGCAGACCACCATAGTAGACCACCAACAACTGCAAAGTAACCTGTCTAAATGACTATTGCCCCATAGCACTCACATCTTTTGCCATGAAATGCTTTGAAAGGCTGGTCATGGATCACATCAACACCATCATTCCAGACCCACTCCAATTTGCATACCGCCCCAACAGATCCACAGATGACGCAATCACTATTGCACTCCACACTGCCCTCTCCCACCTGGACTAGAGGAACACCTATGTGAGAATGCTGTTGATTGACTACAGCTCAGCGTTCAACACCACAGTGCCCTCCAAGCTCATCACTAAGCTCAGAACCCTGGGACTGAACATCTCCCTCTGCAACTGGATCCTGGACTTCCTGACGGGCCGCCCCTAAGTGTTGAGGGTAGGCAACAACACATCCGCCACGCTGACTTAGTCCCRTCCTATACTCCCTGTTCACCCATGACTGCGTGGCCGAGCACAACTCCAACACTATCATCAAGTTTGCTGACGACAGGTCGGTGGTAGGCCTGATCACAGACGACGATGAGACCGTCAGCAAGACAAAGGAGCTGATTGTGGACTACAGGAAACGCAGGGCCGAGCATGGACCAATCCACATCGACGGGGCTGTAGTGGAGCAGGTCSAGAGCTTCAAGTTCCTCCGTATCCATATCACTAAGGAATTACCATGGTCCACACACACCAACACAGTCGTAAAGAAGGAACGACAATGCCTCTTTCTCCTCAGGAGGCTGAAAAGATTTGGCTTGGGCTCTCAGATCCTGGAAAAGTTCTACAGCTGCACCATTGAGAGCACCTTGACTGGCTGCATGCCCTCTTGTTATGGTAACTGCTTGGCATCCGACTCCAAGGCACTACAGAGGATAGTGCGTATGGCCCTGTACATCACTGGAGCTGAACTCCCTGCCATCCAGGAACTCTATACCAGGAAGGCCCTAAAACTGTCAAAGACTCCAGCCACCCAAGTCATAGACTATTCTCTCTGCTACTGCACGCAAGCGGTACCGATGCACCAAGTCTGGAATCAATAGGAACCTGAACAGCTTCTACCCCACAAGCCATACAACTAAACAAATAGCTACCTGGACTATCTGCATTGACCCTTTTTGCACTAACTCTTGACTCATCACATACGCTGCTGCAACTGTTTATTATCTATCCTGTTGCCTAGTCACTTTACCTCTAACTGCAGTTTCCGGCGWTGCCGCTCTGCCGCAGAGAGGTGCATTGCCCCTACCTCCATGGGTTCAGGCTCTGTTTRAGGACAGCCAAAGGAGGAGAGGGAGGAGAGAGGTAAGCGAAGAAGTTTGTCCAGACGTATGGCCATCGCGATGAGTGCGACCAAGGAAAGGTTGTTGTCCTGGCACGCCAACACCATTTGGACCTCCTCGCACAGTCCTCTACGGAATAGGGTGCAGAGCGCCGGTTCATTCCATCCACTGGAGGCTGCCACGGTCCGGAAGGTGAGGGCGTACTCCACAGCGGTCTGGGCACCCTGCTGAAGTTGGAATAGTCGCTCACCTCACTCTCTGCACTCCGGTGGGTGGTCGAAAACCACCCTGAACAGAGCCATGTAACCTCACGTAGGAACCCAGCTCTTCCTCTCTTCTCTCCCACACGGCTGTAGTCCACTCCAATGCCCAACTGGTCAGTAAGGAAATTACCGTGGCAACCTTGGACATCTCAATGGTGGGGACTCTCGTCTGATGGGCGAAATAGAATGAGCACTGAAGTAGGAAGACACAAGAAGGACAATCGGGCATCACCTCCCTGGAAGGACTGCTAAGTCTGCTGGGGGACTGGCTCGCTGAGACGGCTCGTGATAGAAGGCCCTCCGCTAGTTGAAGGTGAAACCTCTCTTGTGGCGTTGTGGCGTCGGAGGACTTCTTCCATAGCCTAGTTGAGCCAGCTGATCGTAGTGTTGGCAGAGTAGGTATCTCTGTTCACCAACCGTCTGAGGACTTTTTATTCTGCTGCTTCCATAATTACTGAGGCTAACCCTAACCGTATGTACATATCTACCTTAATTACCTCGTGCCTGTGACATATACGCAGTGAGTCAGGAAGCAGTTGCAGAAAGAGAGTTTAATAATAAAACAAGGCAGCTGACCAAAATAGGAGTAGTGTACAGAACGTGAAAACAAACCAATATTGACTGATGACTGAGGGCTAAATAAAGGGAAGGTAATCAAGGTGATGATGAAGTCCAGGTGTGCGTAATGATGGGGAGCAGGTGTGCATAATGATGGTTGCCAGGACAAGTGGTTAGTAGACCGGTGACGTTAAGCGTTGGAGAGGGGGTGTGGGAGTAATCGGGGGGAATTCTTCTCTCGGCATTGTTGGAAAGGGCTCATAAGTAAGCATTTCAATGTTAGTTTACACCTGTTGTTTACGAAACATGTGAGAAATACTATTTGATTGGATTTTATTTTGTGGGGAAATCACAAAAGATATGTTCACGAAACACAAAAACTGACCAGTTGTGCTGATAAATATACAATGTTTCTTTTAGGGTGCAAAAAACAMTCACCGGATGTTGCAAGAACGTTCCTAGAACACATGTTGTTTGTTCTTTAAAAGGTTCCCAGAATGTTTCATTAGATTGTGGGAACAGTCTGGTGGGAATATTGTGSGGACATCAAAATGTATGTTCCCAAAACACTAAACTGTACAGTTGTCTGGATGATTCTATAATGTTTATTTTAGGGTGCAAAATATTCCCACCACACCGTTCCCACAACCTTAATGAAACATTCTGGAAACATGTAAAGAATGTTCTTGCAACATCAGGTGAATGTTTTATACAAACATTGTATAATCATCAACACGACTGGACAGATTTTGTTTTTATGAGAACATTTGCTGAAACCTAACAAATGTTCTGGGAACTTGCACAGAACCAATTTTGGTWTGCTGGTAAAACATGACTAGTACATTGTGTTATTACATTACCTGGAAACCTATTGACAACTTTTAGGYAATATTCTGTGGTGTTTCTTACAGATGTTGTGCGCACAAGATTTTAGTGAATGTTATGAGAACATTCTAAGGATATTTCATTTAAAAACACTGTTTCATAAAAACCTTCTTTGAATATTTTTGGGATGTTATCATTGTAATGTTAGATAAAACCCCAAGTAAAAGATAATGGGAATCTTAGCTAATGTTCTGGGGAAAACACCTTCAACCCCCCCCCGAGGCTCATAAACACTGTGATATCATCACACCAATCTCCTGATGTCACTGTTATTAACGTCCCCCCACCTCCGCTGAGTAAGCTGTACCTTTGATACTTGCATGAAAAATGTAACGCGAATATGAGTCCTGTCATGTCCGGAATAAATTATCCAACAGAGGTATGAATATTGTAATGGCGGGTCCTTGTGTGTGGCTATGACTATGAAATATGGTGTGTATGTGTGTGTTGGGGGAGTGACTGTGGTGGTGACTTTGTACTGGTCTCATGTCACGCCATTGCTTAATCGGTCTCAGTCACCGTGGCAACGGGCTGCCAGTCTTTAGTTGTCATCCTAGGAATCAGGCTACAGCCAGACTACAGTCGCACACAGTACAATCAGTTCACACACAGTCAACAGCCTAACTTTGCCTGTGTGAACACAGTCTTAAAACCTGCATTCAGGTCTCTGTGTGTGTGTGGGTCCATACGCACCTGTGTGCAGGTGTGTGTTCGTGTGCGTCCTTTACCAGCTGTGTGAGGGCAGGGGAAATGAGGTGGAACTCAATCTGCCCCACACCTGTTTGTCTGTCTCTCCCTGGAGGGAGGAGCCTTAGGGCTTGCACACACGCACACGCACATGTACTCGAACCCACACACTCATATACACATAGCTATATGTGCTACGATGGAAGGAAGAGTGTGGGTATTATATTAATATTATATTAATGTATGCACAGAGTCAGTTTAATGTCTGTGTATGGGAGAGGGCAATGATCTATAAGTGTGTTTGCACAGCAAGCTTCCTGCTGGCGGAGAGAGATAATATTTACTGAACAGAGAGAAAAGAGATGGAGAAAGAGAGAGGAGAGGGAGGGAAGGAATATAGAGGGAGAGGAGGAGAAGAGATACTTAAACAAAGAGAGATGAAGAGAATGATAGAGAGAGGAGAGAGAGGTACGGTAGYTAGACCTACAGCTCATCTCTTGGCAGTAGTACTGTAGCTTACTTTATCACTGACCTCAACCCAGAGTCTTTCAGAGCATTCACAGTCAGCCCACTAACACCCATATCAGATCACATCAAAATCARAGTCTACRTGAACAGAGCAATGCTCAATCATGAGCCATCAAAGTCAAAGGAACTGCACACTATTAAGAAAGGCTATAGATGGAAGGAAAGTAGTGTAGAAACCTACCAAAAAACATCTAGGCAAACAACAAATTCAATCCCTTCTAGACAACTTCCTGGACTTTTTCACCACAATAGGTTTGATAAAATCACCTCTGAAGGTGAATGTGTACTTACATTCTGAAATCTTGCCTCTATTTATCGTCCAAAGGGTCCAGAGATACAGTTGAAGCTGGAAATGTACATACACCTTTGCCAAATACATTTAAACTCAGTTTTTCACAATTCCTGACATTTAATCCTAGTAAATATTCCCTGTCTTAGGTCAGTTAGGATCACCACTTTATTTTAAGAATGTGAAATGTCAGAATAATAGAAGAGAACATTATTTATTTTATTTCTTTCATCACATTCCCAGTGGGTCAGAAGTTTACATACACTCAATTAGTATTTGATAGCATTGCCTTAAATTGTTTAACTTGGGTCAAACGTTTCGGTAGCCTTTACACAGCTTCCACACAATAAGTTGGTGAATTTTGGCCCATTCCTCCTGACAGGCTGGTGTAACTGAGTCAGGTTTGTAGGCCTCGTTGCTCGCACACGCTTTTTTCAGTTTCTATTGGATTGGGTCAGGGCTTTGTGATGGCCACTCCATACCTTGACTTGTTGTCCTTAAGCCATTTTGCACAACTTGGATGTATACTTGGGGGTCATTTGTCCATTTGGAGACCCATTTGTGACCAAGTTTAACTCCTGACTGATGTCTTGAGAGGTTCTTTCCAATATATCCAATCATTTTCCTTCCTCGTAATGCCATCTATATGTGAAGTGCACCAAGTCCCTCTGTAGCCAAAGCACCCCCACACAATGATGCTGCCACCCCGTGCTTCACGGTTGGGATGGTGTACTTCGGCTTGCAAGCCTTCCCCTTTTCTCCAAACATAACGATGGTCCATTATGGTCAAACAGTTCTATTTTTGTTTCATCAGACCAGAGAACATTTCTCACAAAATGTAGATCTTTGTCCCCATGTGCAGTTGCAACCGTTAGTCTGGCTTTTTATGGGGTTTTGGAGCAGTGGCTTCTTCCTTGCTGGGCGGCATTTCAGTTTATGTCGATATAGGACTTGTTTTACTCTGGATATAGATACTTTTGTACCTGCTTCCTCCAGGATCTTCACAAGTCCTTGCTGTTTTTTTGGATTGATTTGCACTTTTTGCCTCAAAGTACGTTCATCTCTAGGAGACAGAACACGTCTCCTTCCTGAGCGGTTTGACGGCAGCGTGGTCACATGTTGTTATACTTGCGTACTATTGTTTGTACAGTGAGAGTGGTAGCTTCAGGCGTTTGGAAATTGCTCCCAAGGATGAACCCAGACTTGTGGAGGTCTAGAATCTTTTTGATTTCCCATGATGTTTGAAGGTAGCGGGCCTGAAATACATCCACAGGTACACCTTCCAATTGATCAAAATGATGGTCAATTAGCCTATCAGAAGCCTAAGCCATGACTAATTTCTGGGAATTTCCAATCTGTTTAAAGGCACAGTCAACTTAGTGTATGTAAACTTCTGACCCACTGAATTGTGATACAGTGAATTATAAGTAAAATAATCTGTCTGTAAATAATTGTTGGAAAATTACTTGTGTCATGCACAAAGTACATGTCTTAAAACCGACTGGCCAAAACTATAGTTTGTTAACAAGAAATTTGTGGAGTGGTTGAAAAACGAGTTTTAACTTCTTGCAACTATAGGGGTGCTGTTCCGCATTAGCATATTTGTGTCTCCAAATTAAACTGCCTCGTGCTAAATTCTTGATCGTACAATATGCATATATTGTTATTATTGATAGAAAACACCTTCTAGTTTCTATAGAAGTTGGAATTTGTCTCTGAGTGGTACAGAACAATTTCTACAGCACTTTTCATGACAGGGTTCAGATTTCAGAAATTTTTACCTCTGATCTTGGGTCTGTTTATAGGCCACAGTGAATGCTATGAAGAAACCGACACTGCCTACGTCTTCCTCTGGGTGTCTGTACGTCATCACGTTTTCAATGAATCGATGGGACGTTCACAGCCATTATAAATGACAAAAAATGTACAGAGACCCCTCTTTCTCAACGTGCGCCTCAAGCGTGAAGGCCATCGGACCTGCCTCGTTCCAAATCGTTTTCTAACCAGCAAATATTTCTCCGGTCATGTTTCAGTCGTTATAGTTGTTAAAAACATCATAATGTAGTTAATTTTGAGCCGTTTTATATCAATTTATATCCGTTTAGTGCGATTTTGAGGAATTTTCTTTGTTGTGCGTTTCTGAAAGTTTGGAACACACGTTTTAGGGAGTCGGTCGTTGGTGGTGGACATTTCGAAGGACAGAGGACATCTATCGACCAAAAGACGTTTATAACATAGAAAGGATACATTGCCCAAGAATATGATGGAAGACAGCTCAAAGTAAGCAATATTTAATATGATAAACCGTGTTTCTGTCGAAATATTTTAAACGCATTAATTCGCCATTTTGTTTGGTATAGCTTCACTTGGCCAACCCTGTATTGAAAAGTAAGGATAATTTTAAAAATGTAAATCCGCGGTTGCATTAAGAACTAATTTGTCTTTCGATTGCTGTCAACCCTGTATTTTTTAGTCAAGTATATGATTAGCTTCAATTAAAACTAGATCACTCTGATAGATGACGTCAGACATATTAGGCTTGATTTCCTAGTATTTTTATTGTGTAACCACGTTTGTATGGCTAAATATGCACCTTTTCGAACAAACTGTATATGTATATTGTAAAATGATGTACAGAGTGTCATCGGAAGAATTCTGAGAAGGTTAGTGAAAAATAAATATATTTTGGCGGTGATTATCTATAGCGCTCTTTGGCTGGAATCGATGCTCTGGTAACGTTTGTTCACTGTGTATGCTAACTTATCGATTTATTGTGTTTTCGCTGTAAAACGCTTAGAAAATCTGAAATAATGGTCTGAAATCACAAAGAACTGGGTCTTTCCATTGCATAGCTTTGTCTATTTTTATGAAATGTTTTATGATGAGTAAATTGGTCATACACGTTGCTCTATCTAGTAATTCTAGTCGATTTGTGATGGTGGGTGCAATTGTAAACTGTGATTTCTACCTGAAATATGCACTTTTTCTAACAAAAACTATCCTATACCATGAATATGTTATCAGACTGTCATCTGAAGAGGTTTTTCTTGGTTAGTGGATATCAATATCTTAGTTGAGCCGAATTGGTGATAGCACCTGAGAGGAGTAAGAAACTGATGAGTTAGAAATAGTGGTGTATTTTGCTAACGTGTTAGCTAATAGATTTACATAATTTGTCTTCCCTGTAAAACATTTTAAAAATCTGAAATGGTGGCTTTATTCACAGATCTGTATCTTTCATCTGGTGTCTTGACTTGTGATTTAATGATATTTAGATGCTACTATCTACTTTTGAAAAGCTATGCTAGGTATGCTAATTAGTATGTGTGTGGGGGTGTGGGGGGTGCTCCCGGATCCGGGGTAGAGGCTCGTGAAGGTTAATTGACTCCAACCTAAGTGTATGTAAACTTCCAACTTCAACTGTAACATCAAGTGTCGTTTTGTTAGATAAAATCCTTTTTCAAATCCTAAAAAGGTCCATATAGCATGGACGATCGATTTTGTATTTCTACTRGTTCAATTTGCAAAGAAAGGAATCTGTGGAAATCTAACCCTAAACGTTGTTTCAAACAGTCAAATTATGTCCGTACTTATTCCTCAGAGATCCTAGAACGTAACAAGACTTCACTACATCATTAGGGTGTAGTATATCCTATAGGACACCATATTTGGTCAGAGAGCGGCACGCTGATGGCGTGGGCGGTCTTCACTTGAACGACTATAACTTTGTCAAATAAGCACCAATCGGGGTCAAACAAAGCTAGCTAGATAACCAATGAGCTGGGCTTGACGGGAGTATCCGGAAACCATGTATCTGTCGTAACATATAGCTACTAACCTTGTACAACAGCATGCCTTTTCCTTTTGGACGAAAATTATAAGAATATTCAGAGTTATGAAGTTATGAAAACTGGTTGTTTTGCAAATGTTGAACTTATAATATGGCTACTAATACTGGAAAAGCTAAATCAAAGTCCAAGTAAACAGATTTGACGATATTCTTGCAGAAAAATGTAATATGAATGCAAATGTCTCCTTCACAATTTGCCCAAATGTCCCTGGGTGACTAAATGTCATGTAGTTCGCTCATACTTCGCTCATACTGCGTCAGGTCGCAGTTGTTCTCAACTGGCCTACCTGGTTAAATAAAGGTGAAATATATATATTTTTAAATACTTAAAGTTATCCGTCTGAAACGTTGCACATATACTGCTGCCATCTTGAGGACACCATCGGAATTACAACCAGAGTGATGGCTGGAACTGGGACCTTTCTGTTTCATTTCAAAGATGATGGTAGATGTTTTTTTTCTTTGTATTTTGTATTTTCTTCGACCAGATTTATTGTGTTATATTCTCCTACATTAAATTCACATTTCCACAAACTTCAAAGTGTTTCCTTTCAAATGGTACCAAGAATATGCATATCCTTGCTTCAGGGCCTGAGCTACAGGCAGTTAGATTTGGGTATGTCAATTAGGCAAAAATTTTGAGAAAAAAGGGGGCTATCCCTAAGACATTTTAACCTCTTGACGCTAGGGGTCAGAATTTTTTATTTTTTAATAACGTTCCCAYGGTAAACGGACTATTTCTCAGGTCCAGATCGTAGAATATGCATATAATTTACAGATTAGGATAGAAAACACTCCAAAGTTTCCAAAACTGTCTAAAATATTGTCTGTGAGTATAACAAAACTGATTCTGCAGGCGAAAACCTGAGGAAATCTAACCCGGAAGTGATTATTATTATTTTTTTAATCTGTGTTTCCTGGCCCGTTTTTCTTCCATTTAAAGGGGTATCAACCAGATTCCTTTTCCAATGGCTTCCTCAGGCTGTGACCAGGCTTTAGACATAGTTTCAGACTTTTATTTTGAAAAATTAGCGAGATTTTTCAAAACTAGTCAGGTGTCCTCTGATTAGTTCCTGCGCGCGAGAGGGGTAGCTCTCCATTTTCTTTCTCTCTTTTATTGAATAGATTACGGTCGAAATATTATCGATTATGTTTGTTAAAAACAACCTGAGGATTGATTATAAAAAACATTTGACATGTTTCTACGAACATTACGGATACTTTTTAGAATTTTCATCGAATGGAACGAGGCTTTGGTTTTCTGAACATAACGCGCAACCCAAATGGCGTTTTTTTGTTATAAAAGTAATATTTATCGAACAAAAATAACATTTGTTGTGTAACTGGGAGTCTCGTGAGTGCAAACATCCGAAGATTATCAAAGGTAAGCGATTKATTTTATTGCTTTTCTGACATTCGTGACCATGCTAATTTGGGGCTAGCTGTTGTAGCATTGATTGATACACTCACAAAAGCTTGGATTGCTTTCGCTGCAAAGCATATTTTCAAAATCTGACACGATAGGTGGATTAACAACAAGCTAAGCTGTGTTTTGTTATATTTCACTTGTGATTGCATGATTAGAAATATTTTTAGTAATATTTTGCGCCATGCAATTCAGCGGTTGTTTAGGAAAATGATCCCGCTAAAGGGATCCGTAGCGCAGAGAAGTTTTAAGAAGGTCATACAAAGAACTACTTTCCTATTTGATTTTGAATTTGAAGACCCTGTGAAGTATAAAATATATTTTGATGAAAATTTCTATTGGGCCTTGCTGCTATTAACCCATACAAACACATTGAATAACAGATTCACTACTATGGAACAACAGATAGTCCCCCCCCCAAAAAATCTAAAGTTTGTTCTGAGAGATATAAGAAAGCTCAGGAAACATACAAATGTATATATATTTTAAAAACATTTATTTAACCCCTTATTTTTGGCACTAAACAGTCTCCATATATTTCATTCATGCATTCAGAAAGTATCCCATTTTCCACATTCTGTTACGTTACAGCTTTATTCTAAAATGTATTAAATAAATGGTTTCCTCAATCTACACACCATACCCCATAATGACAAAGCAAAAAACAGTTTTTTTTTTTAACTTTTTGAAATTGTATTCAAATTTAAAACAGAAATACCTTATTTACATATGCATTCAGACCCTTTTTATGACACTCAAATTGAGCTCTGTTGCATCCTGTTTCCATTGATCATACTTGAGATGTTTCTACAACTTGATTGGAGACCACCTGTGGTAAATTCAATTGATTGGACATGATTTGGAAAGGCACACTCCTGTCTATATAAGGTCCCACAGTTGACAGTGCATGTCAGAACAAATCCCAAGCCATGCGGTTGAAGGACTGAGAAAGGATTGTGTCGAGGTACATATCTGGGGAAGAGTACCAAAAAATGTCTGCTGCATTGAAGGTCCCCAAGAACACAGTGGCCCTCATCATTCTTAAATGGAAGAAGTTTGGAAACACCAAGACTCTTCCTAGAGCTGGCCGAGCAGCCAAACTGAGAAATCGGGGAAGAAGAGCCTTGGTCAGGAAGTTGACCAAGAACCTGATGGTCACTCTGACAGAGCTCCAGGGTTCCTCTGTGGAGATGGGAGAACCTTCCAGAAGGACAACCATCTCTGCAGCACTCCACCAATAAGGCCTTTACGGTAGAGTGGCCAGACGAAAGCCACTCCTCAGTAAAAGGCACATGACAGCCAGCTTGGAGTTTGCCAGAAGGCACCTAAAGACTCTCAGACCATGAGAAAGAAGATTCTCTGGTTTGATGAAACCAAGATTGAACTCTTTGGCCTGAATGCCAAGCGTCACTTCTGAAGAAAACATGGCCCTATCCCTACGGTGAAGCATGGTGGTGGCAGCATCATGCTGTGGGGATGTTTTTAAGCGTCAGGGACTGGGATTCGTCAGGATCGAGGGAAAGATGAATGGAGCAAAGTACAGAGAGATCCTTGATGAAACCTGCTCCAGAGCGCTCAGGAACTCAGACTGGGGCAAAGGTTCACCTTCCAACAGGACAACGACCCTAAGCACACAGCCAAGACAACGCAGGAGTGGCTTCGGGATAAGTTTCTGAATGTCCTTGAGTGGCCCTGCCAGAGCCTGGACTTGAACCCGATCAAACATCTCTGGAGACCTGAAAATAGCTGTGCAGCGACACTCCCCATCCAACCTGACAGAGCTTGAGAGGATCTGCAAATACAGATGTGTCAAGCTTGTAGCGTCATAACCAAAGGTGATTCAACAAAGTACTGAGTACAAGGTCTGAATACTTATGTGAATGTGATTTCAGTTTTTTGTTTGTAATACATTTGCAAATATTTCTAAAAACCTCTTTTTGCTTTTTCATTGTGGGGTATTGTGTGTAGATTAATTATGGAAATAAACAATTTAATCCGTTTTCAAATAACGCTGTAACGTAACAAAATGTGGAAAAAGTCAAGGGGTCTGAATACTTTCCGAGTGCACTGTATACTTCCATAAATTCTTTCAACTGGTACATTCAGACGAGTCTTGTGAGGCCTGTGGGCCTCCTAGAGCAAAACAACCGACCGACATGTACTGTACGTGTTCATGAGACTCTCACCTTTCCACAGTGTTCGGACACTACAGACAGAAGTTTGCAGATCGGCTGTACCAACTTCAGATGAGTCACAAGAAACGCTTGTGGGAGTCGTAGAGCAAAACGGAGAACACCATCGTGTTCATGTGAGTCTCATCGCTACAGACGCTACAGACAATTTTGTGAGAAGACAGATTTTTGGGATGCCTCATGGTCTGAAAAACACCACTCTAGCTCTGTCACCTTTCACTACAGATGCGGAAGTGTGACATTGGCGGATGAGGTGGTTTGAGATGCATCCGATGCAAGAACAATGGATATCTCTAGCTTAAACTGACAGATTTGTAGGGTCTTACATTTGTAGACTCCTACATTTCCTCAGTGAAAACTATGTCCTGAGCAAATATCAAATGGGGTTTTTACCAAAGTATCATACGACAGACCACGTATTCACCCTGCACACGAATTGARAAACAAACCAACCAAAATAAAAGCGAAGTCTTTACATGCTTTGTTTTTTCCCAAAAATGCTTTTGACTCAATTTAGCACGAAGGTCTGCTATATAAATTGATGGAAAGTGGTGTTGGYGGAAATGTGTGGTTAAAATGATCAAAAAACTGATTTCTTTCCAAAGGGTGGTGGGGTGAGACAGGGATGCAGCTTAAGCCCCATCCTCTTCAACATTTACACTAAATCAACGAATTGGTGAGGGCATTAGAATAGTCTGCAGCACCCGGCCTCACCCTAGTAGAATCTGAAGTCAAATGTCTACTATTTGATGATGATCTGGTGCTTCTGTCCCCAWCCAAGGAGGGCCTACAGCAGCACCTAGATCTTCTGCACAGATTCTGTCAGACCTGGGCCCTGACAGTGAATCGCAGTAAGACTAATGTTAATAAAGTTAATAAATAATGTTGTTTCAAAAAAAGGTCCAGTTGCCAGGATCACAAATACAAATTCCATCTAGACACCATTGCCCTAGAGTACACAAAGAAACTATTCCTACCTCAGCCTAAACATAATCACCACAGGTAACTTCCACAAAGCTGTGAACAATCTGAGCGACAAGACAAGAAGGGCCTTCTATGTCATCAAAAGGAACATAAAATTCAACTTCCCAATTAGGATCTGGCAAAAAATACTTGAATCAGTTATAGAACCCATTGCTCTTTTTGGTTGTGAAGTCTGGGTTCCACTCAKCAACCAAGAATTCACAAAATAGGACAAACACCAAATTGAGACTCTGTATGCAGAATTCTGCAAAAATATCCTTAGTGTACCACGTAAAACACCAAACAATGCATGCAGGGCAGAATTAGGACGATACCCGCAAATGATCAAAATCCAAAAAAGAGACGTTAAACTCTACAACCACCTAATAGGAAGCGATTCCCAAACCTTCCATAACAAATTCATCACCTACAGAGAGATGAACCTGGAGAAGAGTCCCCTAAGCAAGCTGGTCCTGGGGCTCTGTTCAAAAACACAAACAGACCCCACAGAGCCCCAGGACAGCAACACAATTAGACCCAACCAAATCATGAGAAGACAAAAAGATAATTACTTGACACATTGGAAAGAATTAAC
>NW_019957700.1:0-6546 GCF_002910315.2 Salvelinus sp. IW2-2015 | reverse complement strand
AATGTGATTTTCTGGATTTTTGTTTTAGATTCCGTCTCTCACAGTTGAAGTGTACCTATGATAAAAATGACAGACCTCTGCATGCTTTGTAAGTAGGAAAACCTGCAAAATCTGCTGTGTGTCAAATACTTGTTCTCCCCACTGTATATATATATATCTTTTTTTAAACAGCAGCAAGATGTGTAACCTGTTGCCACAAGAAAAGGGCAACCAGTGAAGAAAAAACACCATTGTAAATAAAACCTTTATTTATGTTTATTTATTTCCCTTTGTGTACTTCAACTATTTGCACATTGTTACAACACTGTACATAGCCATAATATAACATTTGAAATGTCCATTATTTTTTCTTTTTTTCTTTTGTGAGTGCAATGTTTACTGTTCATTTTTGATTGTTTATTTCACTTTAGTTTATTATCTATTTCACTTGGTTCGGCAATGTAAGCATTAGTTTCCCATGCCAATAAAGCCCTTTGAGTTGAATTGATAGGGAGAGAGGGAGGGAGAGGGTTACTCTAGGAACGACAGAACCCAGTGACATGACACAGATGTAGGACAGAGCTACTGTGCAGCCAAAGAGAGAGAGAGTAAGAGAAGGGGTAGGGGAGGAGGAGAGAAGATGGGGGAGGGGGATGTGAAATCACACTGCTGTTCTGTTTGACACTACTTTGGAGTAGAGACGCCAGCACACACAAATGAATTACCCATTTGTTACAGCTATAGGCTACTCCCAAACACCTAGGTATAGGCCTATATACTGGTTAGGTATATCTTGGCCCACTAACAAATATCTATACGCCCACTGACACATACATTTGCTCTCTCACTAAAATGCTGACAAAACATACACACACACACACAACTATCCACAGTCAGCGAGCCAGCCCAGGACTATATAAACCCACAGCTTATGGCTGTATGGCTGGAGGGCTAATGGCCAACTTCTCCCTCCCTCCCTCACACCTGCTAGGGCCCACAGCAAGGTCATACACCTCAATTACCCTCTACAGGGAGAGGGGGAGGAGGGAGAGAGAGAGAGAGAGAGAGAGCGAGAGAGAGAGAGAGAGAGAGAGATGGGTGGGTGGGTGGAGGAAGGAGAGAGAGAACATGGGGAGAGAGAGCGAATGGAGAGAAGAGAAGGAGGTGAAGCCAGATTTCACGCTATCCTGAGCACTGGCTAACACGCACCAATGATTCCTGACATTTTATTTATGACGCCAGAGGTTTAATACCTGCTCTCCTCCTCTCTCTCTTTCCCTTCCCCCTCTCCCTATCTCTCACACTTCCTCCCCCTCTTTCTCTCCATCTCCCTATCTCTCTTTCTATTTCTCTCCTCCTATCTGTCTATAGTCAGTCATATCAGTATGAGCCTTCCACCTATTCAATTACACTTCCCATAATCTACAAGTCATGAATATAATATAGCTGCTGTATATAAAACACCTTATTATTATGAAGATCTACGGTCTTCAAGTGGACAGTAGAGGGTCGTCCACCTCTAAACGCACATGAAAGAGGATTTCAACACCCACCATCTTGGATTGTTCTGAAATAATTTCTGTTGTTAGAAACAGATACGTTTAGCATTCCTGCAACATTATTTAGGTGAAACCTGTTCAGACAAATTTGTCATCGAAGTTCCATCCTACATCCTGATATTACCAGGTTCTGACCACTAGATGGTGCTGTTCCTGCTATTAGGTCATATTGTTAAAGGGATAGTTCACCCATCTTACAAAATGACATATTGGTTTCTTACCCTGTACGCAGTCTATGAACCACGTATGACATCAACATATGCTCTGGTTTTGTTTACCTGGCCACTGTTTCAAATGCAAAGGAGGATGGGACATAAACCCAACAACTTCAACTATTAATTTCACTGAACAGGGGGAAAAAACAGAACCAAATTCACTGAGAATACATTACATAGGATGAAGAAACAATTCTCTGAGCCGCAGCTCCATTCTACTTGTCAAACAAACAGAACTGATGCTACCGTATATACTCGTTGTTGGGGTGGGATTGGCATGGGGTGTGTGGGAGGGGCATGGGGTGTGTGGGAGGGGCATGTGGGAGGGGCATGGGGTGTAAGCGGGTTCCGTGGTTGGCTTTTGACTACTTTAGATTCCTCATGTCTTATTCAATGTTAGATTTTATTTTGGTCCAAATCAGATGCTAGGTACTATAATTATTTAATACTATATATATTGATCATATCAATTAAAATGGCCAATTTGGGTGCAATCAATTCGCTTAATTTATCAAAGATCAAATTATATTTCAACAAAATAATGCTTCCGGAAAACGTATCTTATCTGTTGGTAACTACAGAAACGATGTGAGATCAGAGATMATGGGTGTCATGGCTTGCTGAAAGGACATGGGACGACCCTCGAGCTTATAAAAAGGAGATTGCAGAAATGACTACAACTTCATACAGAAATGATAAGCAAGACATAAATMAATTCATTCAGAGCCTAAGATAACGAACAGCATTGAAAAACATTGGCTATCTATTACCCCTAATAGAAATGACTAAGCCTTTCTCATAATATGCCATTTAGCAGACGCTTTTATTCAAAGCGACTTCATTATGTATGCACTCAAAGCGGGAGTACATTTTACATATGGGTGGTCCCAGGAATGGAATCCACTAACCCTACAAGCACCATGATCTACCAACTGAGCTACAAAGGACCTATTAGTCTTCACACTCCTACTGCTAATAGATATGGTCCTACAGCAAGTGTGTGTGTGTGTGTGTGTGTGTGTGTGTGTGTGTGTGTGTGTGTGTGTGTGTGTGTGTGGTTGGTGTGGGTGTGTGTGTTGGTGTGTGTGTGTGTGTGTGTGTGTGTGTGTGTGTGATCTGAATGTTACATCCTGCCAGGCATACGTAAGCAGCTGTGTTGACAATACTGGCCTAATATGGTCTCCATATGTTCATTATGCATCGTCCCAAATGGCACCCCTGTTCCCTGTCGTGCACTACTTTTGACCAGTGCCCATATCAAGTGCACTCGGAAATAGGGGGACATTTGGGACACAGATTGCGCATAGCCTATAACCACACCATTCCCTTTTGGATGCACGACACATCTAGGCAATTATGCTCCAAATAGAACGTTACCTAATGCCACTGAACTAGTTACACACACACACACGCACCCCAATATGCACTTGACATAATATCTATTGAGCGACGGCCAGAGGAGAGAGAGAGAATGACTGAAGTTCCAATTCAAAAGAACAAGAACTACGCACAAGCACGTAAATGAAAGGGAAAGCGAGATACCTAGTCAGTTGGACAACAGAATGCATTCAACTGAAATGTGTCTCCCGCATTTAACCCCTCTGAATCAGAGAACTCAACACTGGTGTGAATGGATGAAATCATGTGTGCTTCCTCTAGTGCTTGTTTAGTGTGTAGCCTAACATAGACAAAGTTCTGTGTGTTCATTCTGGCCTCCTATACAGTATGTGTGGATGTAGCCTGCTCCTTTGCACTGACTTTCAACGTGGCGCCGTCACAGGATGCCACCTTTCCAACAAGTCAGTTCGTCAAATTTCTGCCCTGCTAGAGCTGCCCCGGTCAACTGTAAGTGCTGTTATTGTGAAGTGGAAACGTCTAGGAGCAACAACGGCTCAGCCGCGAAGTGGTAGGCCACACAAGCCCACAGAACTGTCCTCGGTTGCAATACTCACTACCGAGTTCCAAACTGCCTCTGGAAGCAACGTCAGCACAATAACTGTTCGTCGGGAGCTTCATGAAATGGGTTTCCATGGACGAGCAACCGCACACAAGCCTAAGATCACCATGTGCAATGCCAAGTGTCGGCTGGAGTGGTGTAAAGCTCACCGCCATTGGACTCTGGAGCAGTGGAAACACGTTCTCTGGAGTGATAAATCATGCTTCAACATCTGTCAGTCCGACGGAGGAATCTGGGTTTGGCGGATGCCAGGAGAACGCTACCTGCCCCAATGCATAGTGCCAACTGTAAAGTTTGGTGGAGGAGGAATAATGGTCTGGGGCTGTTTTTCATGGATCGGGCTAGGCCCTTAGTTCCAGGGAAGGGAAATCTTAACGCTATACAACGACATTCTAGACGATTCCGTGTTTCCAACTTTGTGGCAACAGCTTGGGGAAGGCCCTTTCCTGTTTCATTATGGCAATGCCCCCGTGCACAAAGCGAGGTAAATACAGAAATGATTTGTCGAGATTGGTGTGGAAGAACTTGACTGGCCTACACAGAGCCCTGACCTCAACCCCATCAAACACCTTTGGGATGAATTAGAATGCCGGCTACGAGCCAGGCCTAATCGMCCAATATCAGTATCCGACCTCACTAATGCTCTCGTGGCTGAATGAGAGCAAGTCTAGTGGAAAGCTTCCATAAAAGAGTGGCGGCTGTTATAGCAACAAAGGGGGGGACCAACTCCATATTAATGCCCATGATTTTGGAATGAGATGTTCGACGAGCAGGTGTCCACATACTTTTGGTTATGTGTATAATGGAGTCTTTGTTCTGAGCAGCGTGTCCACTGGGCTCAGCTGATGTGGAGGTGTCTGGGGGAGAGACTCAGACACATCTCTCCTCTGATTTAGTCCTAGGACTCCAACCCACAGACCACTGTGTGGTGTGTGTGTGTGTGTGTGTGTGTGTGTGTGTGTGTGTGTGGTGTGTGTGTGTGTGTGTGTGTGTGTGTTGTGTGTGTGTGTGTGTGTGTGTGTGTGTGGTGTGTGTGTGTGGTGTCTGCAAGCTCCACAGTAGCTCATTCCAGAGGAGCAGGACTGTGTATGGTGGATTAAGGGCTCCAGACATTTAACACCAGCCAGACTAAAAGAGAACGCGCAGAAATCAATTACTCGTCACACAAATGAAACGCTGACTCAGATGTACATGATAATGATAGAGTAAGAGAGGAAGGGAGGCAACCGGAGGGCACGAAAGGTCAGAGAGAGACTGGAGGGGGATGCCAGGGACAGAGAAGATGAGAGAGAGAGAGGAGAGAGAAGAGAGAAGAGAGAGATGAGAGAGAGACGAGAGAGATAGCAGAGAGAGACGATACAGAGAGAGAATACAGAGAGAGAGATAACAGAGAGAAGAGATGGAAGGGTGGGAGAGGGACGGAAAGAGAGAGAGAGAAGAGCGGATGACGGAGAGAGATGCGAGTGGACACCGAGATGAGAGTACCCAGAGAGAGGAGAGATACAGAGATAGAGATGAGGGAGAGGAGAAACAGAGGAAGAGAGAGGAGAGAAGAGAGAGAGAGAGGAAAGGGGGATAGAAAGGGTGGAGAAAGAGGGGTGTAGAAGAGGAGATATAATATGACCAATTGAGAAGATGTCCTTATTCTTTTGGGAAGCTTTTGCTGAGTGTAATCGTTTTACCTGTAATGTTGTTTTATTGTTTATTTCCCTTTTATGTATATACTCACCTTCACTTTGGCAGTAACATATGTTTCCCATGCTCATAAAGCCTTCATTGAAATATGAAATTGAAATTCGAACTGAGAGGAAGAGCCGAGAGAGAGCATAAGAGAGGCGAGAGAGAGAGGGGCTTAGGGAGGGAGACGTGCAGATGAAAGAATATATGCGACAGTCAGAGGAGATAGGGGAGAGAGAGAGAGATATTACGATTGCAGGACAGTCCAGAAGAGATTAGGGGAGAGAGAGAGAGTATATGCAGATCAGTCAAGAGAATAGGGGAGAGAGGGAGTATATGATGCAGGCAGTCCAGAGGAGTAGGGGAGAGAGGGAGTGATATGCAGGACGAGTCAGAGAGATAGGGGGAGAGAGAAGTATATGCAGTACAGTCAGAGAGAGATAAGGGGGGAGAGAGAGAGTCATGCAGACAAGTCCAGAGAGATAGGGGGAGAGAGGGAGTAATATGCAGACAGTCAGAGAGATAGGGGATAGAGGAGTATATGCAGACAGTAGTAGAGATAGGGGGAGAGGGAGTTATCAGACAGTCAAGAGATAGGGGGAGATAGGGAGTATATGCAGACAGTCAGAGATAGGGGGAGAGAGGGAGTATAAGTGCAGACAGTCACGACGAAGATAGGGGAGAGAGGGACGTTATGCAGACAGTCAGAGAGATACGGGGGACATGAGGGAGTATATGCAGACAGTCAGAAGAAGGGGGAGAGAGAGGAGGTATATGCAGACAGTCAGAGAGATAGGTTGGAGAGAGGGAGTATATGCAGACAGTCAGAGAGATAGGGGGAGAGAGGGAGTATATGCAGACAGTCAGAGAGCATAGGGGGGAAAAGGAGTATATGCAGACCAGTCGAGATGATAGGGGCGAGAGAGAAGTATATGCAGCCAGTCAAGATAGATAGGGGAAAGAGAGGGAAGTATATGCAGACAGTCAGAGAGATAGGGGAGAAAGTGGAGTATATGCAGACGTATAGAGAGAGAGGTGGGAGAGAGAGAGTATATGCAGACACGTCAGAAGAATAGGGGGAGAGCGAGTATATGCAGACAGTTCAGACTAGATAGGGGAAGAGAGAGTATCATGCAGACAGTCACGGATAGATATGGGG
>NW_019957699.1:120924-123632 GCF_002910315.2 Salvelinus sp. IW2-2015 | reverse complement strand
TGTCTGAGGGCAGGACGGATCCTATAGCATTGTCTGAGGGGAGGAGGATCCTATAGCTATCTGTCGTGAGGGGAGGGAGGGATCTATAGCTCTGTTCGAGGGGAGGAGGGATGCCTATAGCTATCTGTCTGAGGGCAGGAGGGATCTATAGCATCTGTCTGAGGGGAGGAGGGATCCTATAGCATTGTCTGAGGGGAGGAGGGATCCTATCTGCAAATCTGTCTGAGGGCAGGAGGGATCTATTAAGCATCTGTCTGAGGGGAGGAGGGATCTCTTATGCATCTGTCTGAGGGGAGGAGGGATCCTATAGCATCTGTTGAGGGCAAGGACGGATCCTATAGCATCTGTCTGAGGGGAGGAGGGATCCTATACGCATCTGTCTGAGGGAGGAGGGATCCTATAGCATCTTGTCTGACGGGGAGGAGGGATCCTATAGCATCTGTCTGAGGGCAAGGAGGGATCCTATCAGCATCTGTTGAGGGGAGGAGGGATCTATACGCATCGTCTGAGGGGAGGAGGGATCCTATAGCATCTGTCTGAGGGCAGGAGGGATCCTATAGCATACTGTCTGAGGGGAGGAGGGATCCATAGCATCTGTCTGAGGGGAGGAGGGAGTCCTATGGCAATCTGTCTGAGGGGAGGCAGGGATCTTATAGCATCTGTCTGAGTGGAAGGAGGGATCCTATAGCATTGTCTGAGGGGAGGAGGGATCTTATAAGCAATCTGTCTTGAGTGGAGGGAGGGATCCTAATAGCATCCGTGTCCTGAGGGGAGGAGGGATCCTTATAGCATCTGTCTGTGGAGAGGGATCTATAGCCATCTGTCTGAGGGGAGGAGGGATCCTATAGCATCTGTCTGAGGGCAGGAGGGATTCTCTACATCTGTCTGAGGGGAGGAGGGATGCCTATAGCATCTGTTCTGATGTGGAGAAGGGATCCATAGCATCTGTCTGAGGGAGGAGGGATTTTATGCGTATGTCTGCAAGGTGAGGAGGATTCCTATAGAATCTGTCTGAGGGGAGGGATCCTATAGCATCTGTTGAGGGGAGGAGGGATCCTATAGCATCTTGTCTAGGGGAGGAGGGATCCTATAGCATCTGTCTGAGGGGAGGAGGGATCCTATAGCATCTGTCTGAGTGGAGGAGGGATCCTATAGCATCTGTCTGAGGACGGAGGGGATCTATAGCATCTGTCTGAGGGGAGGAGGGATCCTATAGCATCTGTCTGAGGGGAGGAGGGATCCTATAGCATCTGTCTGAGGGGGAGGAGGGATCCTATAGTGGATGTCTGAGGGTCGGAGGGGATCCTATAGTGACTGTCTGAGGGGAGGACGGGATCCTATAGTGTCTGTCTGAGGGGAGGAGGGATCCTATAGTGGTCTGGTCTGAATGGAGAGGGATCCTTTAGTGTCTGTCTGCAGGGGAGAAGTGGATCCTAATAGTGGTCTGTTGAGGGGAGGAAGTGGATCCTATAGTGAATGTCTGAGGGTAAGGAGGGATTCCTATAAGTTCTGTCTGAGGGGAGGAGGGATCCTATAGTGTCTGTCTGAGGGGAGGAGGGATCTTTATAGTGTCTGTCTGAGGGGAGTAGGGATCCTCTAGTGTCTGTCTGAGGGGAGGAGTGATCCTATAGTGTCTGTCTGACGAGGAGGCAGGGATCCTCTAGTGTCTGTCTGAGGGGAGGAGGATCCTATAAGTGAACTGTTTTGAGGGTAGCGAGGGATCTCTAGTGTCTGTCTGAGGGCAGGAGGGATCCTATAGTGTTTTTGTCTGAGGGGAGGAGGGATTCTATAGTGACTGTCTGATGTGGAGGAGGGATTCTTAGTGTCTGTTTCTGAGGGGAGGAGGGATCCTATAGTGTCTGTCTGAGTGGCAGGAGGGGATCTATAGTGTATTGTTGAGGGGAGGAGGGATGCCTAATAGTGTTGTAGACGGGGAGGAGGGATCCTATAAGTGACTGTCTGAGGGTAAAGGAGGGATCCTATATTTTGTCTCGTCTGGGGGAGGAGGGATCCTATAGTGTCTGTCTGAGGAGAGGAGGGATCCTACTAGTTTTCTGTCTGAGGGGAGGAGGCGATCCTATAGTGTCCTGTCTGAGGGGAGGAGGATCCTATAGTGGACTGTCTGAGGGTAGGAGGGATCCTAATAGTGTCCTGTCTGATGGGGAGGAGGGATCCTATAGTGGTTTGTGTCTTTTTGAAGGGGAGGAGGGATCTATAGTGCTGTCTGAGTGGAGGAGGGATTCTATAGTGTCCTGTCTGAGTGGAGGAGGATCCTATAGTGTATGTTGAAAAAGGAGGGATCACGGCTCTATAGTGTCTGTCTGAGGGGAGGAGGGATCCTATAGTGTCTGTCTGAGGTGGAGGAGGGATCCTATAGTGGTAATGGTCTGAGGGGAGGAGGGATCCTATAGTGTCTTCTGTCTGAGGGGAGGATGGGATCCTATAGCATCTGGTCTGAGGGGAGGAGGGTCCTATATGTATGTCTGAGGGGAGGAGGGATCCTATAGGCATCTGGTCTGATGGGATGGAGGGATCCTAATAGCTATATAGATGTCTGTCTGAGGGGAGGAGGATCCTATATGCGTCTGGTCTGAGGGGAGGAGGGATAGCCTTCTAGTCAGTGTTGTTGAGGGGAGGAGGGATTCTAATACGTCGTAAGATGTCTGTAGGGAGGAGGGAGGGGGAGTCCTTATGAATGCCATTGTCTG
>NW_019957699.1:115191-120394 GCF_002910315.2 Salvelinus sp. IW2-2015 | reverse complement strand
TGTGTAACCACATGGTAGAAGTCTGTGAATAGGGGAT
Organism: Salvelinus sp. IW2-2015; assembly: GCF_002910315.2. Taxonomy (NCBI): domain Eukaryota; kingdom Metazoa; phylum Chordata; class Actinopteri; order Salmoniformes; family Salmonidae; genus Salvelinus; species Salvelinus sp. IW2-2015. Next base: position 120,357 of record NW_019957699.1, on the reverse strand, counting down.
ATGTGTAACCACATGGTAGAGTCACTGTGAATAAGGGGGTATTTGTAACCACATGGTAGAGTCACTGTGAATAGGGATATGTGTAACCACAAGGTAGAGTCACTGTGAATAGGGAATATGTGTAACCACATGGGAGTCATTGTGAATAAGGGGATATGTGTAACCACATGGTAGAGTCACTGTGAATAGGGGATATGTGTAACCACATGGTAGAGTCACTGTGAATAGGGATATTTGTAACCACATGGTAGAGTCACTGTGAATAGGGGATATGTGTAACCACATGGTAGAGTCACTGTGAATAGGGGATATGTGTAACCACATGGTAGAGTCCACTGTGAATAGGGGATATTTGTAACCACATGGTAGAGTCACTGTGAATAGGGTATATTTGTAAACCACATGGTAGAGTGTCTTCTTTGGACCTCACAGGGAGCTGTCATAACGTCTATGTCATAATAATAATAATAACAAAGTGATTGGGCACTTGGGGTGGTATAAATAATTAGTTTGGCACTTGGTGGTATATAATAATTAGTTTGGCACTTGGGGTAGTATTATAATTTTGTTTGGCACTTGGGTTAGTATATAAAATTTGTTTGGCACTTGGGGTAGTATATAATAATTCGTTTGGCACTTGGGTAGTATATAATATTTAGTTTGGCACTTGGGGTAGTATATAATAATTCGTTTGGCACTTGGGGTAGTATATAAATAATTTGTTTGGCACTTGGGGTAGTATATAATAATTAGTTTGGCACTTGGGGTAGTATATAAAAATTAGTTTGACACTTGGGGTAGTATATAAAAATTAGTTTGGCACTTGGTGTGGTTTGTAATCATTTGTTTGGGACTTGGGGTAGTATAATAATTGGTTTGGCACTTGGGGTGGTATATAATAATTTGTTTGGCACTTGGGGTGGTATATAATAATGTTTGGGCACTTGGGGTGGTATATAAAAATTAGTTTGGCACTTGGGGTGGTATATAATAATTTGTTTGGCACTGGGGTTGGTATATAATAATTAGTTTGGCACCTTGGGGTGGTATATATATATTAGTTTGGCACTTGGTCTGGTGCAAATTCATCGCTATTCTTCATTTCTTCTGCCAGACTAAATAGACTTTCACTCGTTGTCACAAGGTAACGTCATGACCAACTTCTCACATTCTATCTGGAATGGGAGTCAGGTAGCCTAGCAGTTAACGGCATCGGGCCAGTAACCTAAAGGTCGCTGATTCAATGTTCCTTGAGCAAGACACTTAACCCTAATTGCGCCTGTAAGTCGCTCTGGATACGAGCATCTGCTACATAAAAAAATTAAAAAATACTGTATGTAAATGAATAGAGATGTTCTGAGAAACGGAGCCCTGGATATTAGAGCTGTGATGATAAACCGAAAGTTACTAATCAACTTATTGCAAGAATTTTGCTGATATCATTAATTACAATAAGTAGCCTATATTCTAATAATTTGCTTGAAATTAAATATTGTTGCTAATATGGGTGCTTGTTAATGGCCACAATTGATGGCGACTACAACCATCAAACTACGAGAAGTAGCAGAGTAGTTTAAAGGATTATTTATTTATTTTTCCTGTGCTGCACATTCATGTTATAACCTTATCTGTTCTGTTTTTCCTCATGGCATCAATTCAGGAAATGTATAAAGATATGGATTTTTATCCAATCACCCAACTACTGGAGATGACACACTTGCGTGTGTGTTGGTGTGTGTGTGTGTGTGTGTGTGTGTGTGTGTGTGTGTGTGTGTGTGTGTGTGTGTGTGTGTGTGTGTGTGTGTGTTTGTGTGTGTGTGTGTGTGTGGTGTGTGTGTGTGTGGTGGTGTGTGTGGTGTGTGTGTGTGTGTGTGTGTGTGGTGTGTGTGTGTGTGGTGTGTGTGTGTCAACAACTCACTCTAGACAATTGTCTACTGTAGTGTATACCCTCGCCAGCCAACACTGGAACTCAATATCCCCTTGATTGTCCCCACCATTGACTCCAATGTAATCATACAGCATGTTTCAACAGGTAACACCATATGTTCACTGCTTGAGGGAATTGACGTCCAGTGACACATTGAGTTTATCTCATTGACAGACAGCAGCTGTCTTTCCCTCTGTAGTTCATCCTGGCTATGGGAATCAGTGTTCAGTGTTCTGCTAGCCCTGCACTTCGTCAGGCCATTGTGCTCATGAGCCATGAACCCGCACTTTGACAGGACTGACTCCTTAGGCAATGGAGATATGAATGAAGACAATAGCAGATCTACAAGGGTCTCAGAGTACGAGTGATGATCAAGGATAGGTCCTCCCATCTTATTTAATTATATTTAAAAGGCTAAACTGATCTTAGATCAGCCATCCTGCTCTTAGACGCCTTATGAATACGGACCCTGATGTAACTATGACTCCTTAGGCCAGGGGTGTCAAACTCATTCCACAGAGGGCCGAGTGTCTGTGGGTTTTTGTTTCTTCAGTTAAGACCTAGACAACCAGGTGAGGGGAGTTCCTTACTAATCAGTGACCTTAATTAATCAATCAAGTACAAAGGAGGAGCGAAAACCTGCAGACACTCGGGCCTCTGTGGAATGAGTTTGACACATGTGCCTCAGGCTATGGAGACATGAACGAAGGATGACAGCAGAACCTCTACAAGGGTCACTACTCTGGTTAGTCCAGGGCCTTATTCATAGTCTCAATGTAGGAGGGCTTTAGTATGATTTAAAAGGCTAAACTGGTCCTAGATCAGCACTGCTACCCTTAGACGCATTTATGAATACGGACCCTGATGTAAGTATTGGGGTTGAAGCAGGGTCCTGTCACACGCTAAACGTCTCAACCATTAGACGGAGGGGAAATATTTGTGGTCGACATTTAAGCTTAAGTCTCAGACGAGGGCTACCTCATGGCGAGAGGGTGATTCCTAACCCCCTCCGCTCTACTGACTACCGTCTCTCTTCTCCTGGTGGTCCTCCATCCTTCAGTCTCACTATGATAGGACATTACTGTATTTCAATAAATAGTTCTCGTTCACTACTTCTCTCATGATGACCATGTTTACCATTTTGTTTCAGTATCAACGATCACCCAGTTTTCACTTAGTCGTTAAATGAAGGTGAAAATCACATGGGGAAATGAACGTGATTTGTGGAGCGTTGGGGTCACATGATGGTGGTTCCTGCCCCAGAGAGGCCTCAGAGGCTGTAGGAAGCAGGCGATAGGAAGCAGGCCAGGGCACATGGATAAATGGATGTGTGTGTGTGTAGCGGGAGGGGGGGAGGGCGGGGTCAATGTAAATATCACAATCTGTTGAATAAAGCACTGTTTGGAGCAATCTTTCAAGTCATCTCTACTTTTAAGTATCCATGTGAGCAAATTGACTCTTGTGAACCCAGTAACGTCATGGCTGACGGCAGACTCTGCTCTCTATGGCTGAGTGTGTTGTGTTGAACAGAATGCTAACCTGCTGATGTTGTTGTGTTGTGTTAAACAGAATGCTAACCAGCTGATGTTGTTGTGTTGTGTTGAACAGAACGCTAACCAGCTGATGTTGTTGTGTTGTGTTGAACAGAATGCTAACCAGAGCTGATGTTGTTGTGTTGTTTGAAGAACAAGAGTATTGCTAACCAGTTGATGTTGTTGTGTTGAACAGAACGCTAACCAGCTGATGTTGTGTGTTGTGTTGAACAGAACGCTAACCAGCTGATGTTGTTGTGTTGTGTTGAACAGAATGCTAAACCAGCTGATGTTGTTGTGTTGTGTTGAACAGAATGCTAACCAGCTGATGTTTGTTGTGTGTGTTTGAACAGAATGCTAACCAGCTGATGTGTTGTTTTGTGTTGAACAGAAGCTAACCAGCTGATGTAGTTGTGTTGTGTTGAACAGAATGCTAACCAGCTGATGTTGTTGTGTTGTGTTGAACAGAATGCTAACCAGCTGATGTTTGTGTGTTGAACAGAATGCTAACCAGCTGATGTTGTTGTGTTGTGTTGAACAGAACGCTAACCAGCTGATGTTGTTGTGTTGTGTTGAACAGAACGCTAACAGCTGATGTTGTTGTGTGTGTTGAACAGAATGCTAACCAGCTGATGTTGTTTGTGTTGTGTTGAACAGAACGCTAACCAGCTGATGTATTGTGTTGTGTTGAACAGAACGCTAACCAGCTGAGTTGTTGTGTTGTGTGAACAGAATGCTAACCAGCTGAGTGTATGTGTTGTGTTGAACAGAATGCTAACCAGCTGATGTAGTTGTGTTTGTGTTGAACAGAATGCTACACAGCTTGATGTTGTTGTGTTGTGTTAACAGAATGCTAACCAGATGATGTTTTGTTGTGTTGTTTTTGAACAGAACGCTAACCAGCTGATGTCATTGTGGTGTTGAACAGAACGCTAACCAGCTGATGTTGTTGTTTGAACAGAATGCTAACCAGCTGATGTTGTTGTGTTGAACAGAATGCTAACCAGCTGATGTTGTTGTGTTGAACAGAATGCTAACCAGCTGATGGTTGTTTGTGTTGAACAGAAGCTTAACCAGCTGATGTTGTTGTGTTTGTGTTGAACAGAATGCACCAGCTGATGTTGTTGTGTTGAACAGAACGCTAACCAGCTGATTCATTGTGTTGTGCTGAACAGAACGCTAACCAGCTGATGTTTGTTGGTTGTGTTGAACAGAATGCTAACCAGTTGATGTTGTTTGTGTTGAACAGAATGCTAACAGCTGATGTGTTTGTGTTGAACAGAATGCTAACAGCCTGATGTTGTTGTGTTGAACAGAATGCTAACCAGCTGATGTTGTTGTGTTGTGTTGAACAGAATGCTAACCAGCTGATGTTGTTGTGTTGAACAGAACGCTAACCAGCTGATGTTGTTGGTGTTGTGTTGAAACAGAACGCTAACCAGCTGATGTTTGTTGTGTTTGAACAGAATGCTAACCAGCTGATGTTGTTGTGTTGAAACAGAATGCTAACCAGCTGATGTTGTTTGTGTTGTGTTGAACAGAATGCTAACCAGCTGATGTTGTTGTGTTGAACAGAACGCTAACCAGCTGATGTCATTGTGTTGTGCTTGAACAGAACGTAACCAGCTGATGGTGTGTTGTGTGTTGAACAGTAAAAAAAGTGCTGTAATTGAAGCGAAAAGTTTAGAGCTATGGATTGGACTGGGA
>NW_019957699.1:109873-114208 GCF_002910315.2 Salvelinus sp. IW2-2015 | reverse complement strand
TGAAATCCAGCCAGGAATGAAATGACCAGGTGAAGATCTAGAGGAATGGGAAATGAGACCAATGAAGGATAGAGGATAGAATGCGAAATCTAGAGGAATGAGACATAGGACCAGATGAAGGTATCAAGAGGGAATGAGAACTGGACCAGGTGAAAGGAATCCAGAGGGAATGAGAATGACCAGATGAAGATCTAGAGGAATGAGAATGGACCAGATGAAGTCATGAGGAATGAGATAGGACCAGATGAAGGATCCAGAGGAATGAGAATGGACCAGATGACGAGTCTAAGGGAATGAGAATGGACCAGTGAAGGATCAGAGGAATGAGAATGGACCAGATGAAGGATCCAGAGGGAATGAGAATGGACCAGATAATCTAGAGGGAATGAGAATGAGGGAAAAAGACCAGGAGATGAAGGCTAGAGGGAATGAGAACGACCAGATGAAGGAATCCAGAGGGAATGAGAATGACCAGGTGAAGGATCCATAGAGGGAATGAGAATGACCAGATGAAGATCCAGAGGGAATGAGAATTGGACAATGAAGGTCTAGAGGGAATCGAGAACTGTACCAGGTGAAGGATCCAGAGGGAATGAGAATGGACCAGATGAAGGATCCAGAGGGAATGAGAATGGACCAGGTGAAGGATCCAGAGGGAATGAGAATGGACCAGGTGAAGGACCCAGAGGGAAACAGAATGGACCAGGTGAAGGATCCAGAGGGAATGAGAATGGACGAGGTGAAGGGTCCAAAGGGAATGAGAACGGACCAGGTGAAGGATCCAGAGGGGTTGACTATGCCGGGCTTGGCTTGGACCAGGGGTGTCAAACTAATTCCATGGAGAACCTGCGGTCTGATGGTTTTTGGTTTTGCCTTTCAATTAAGACGTAGACAGCCAGGTGAGGGTAGTTCCTTACTAATCAGTGACCTAATGTCATCAATCATGTTGGAGTGAAAACCCACAGACACTCTGCCCTCCGTGGAATGAGTTTGACACGTGTGGTTTGGAGTGACTGATAGACACCACTGTCAGACCGTGGTAGTCAGGCTGCTGTGGTGAGGTCAATCCCCAAAAGAGAACACCAAGTTAGTCGAACCCTGGATAGGAAGCGATCTGTTCTGGACTGCAGGTGYTGAATGGTTAGTGAGATACACTACGTGACCAACAGTATGTGGACACCTGMTYGTCRAACATCTCATTMCAAAATCACAGGCATTAATATTGAGTTGGTCCCCCTTTTGCTGCTATAACAGCCTCCACTCTTCTGGGAAGGCTTTCCACTAGATGTTGGAACATTGCTGCAGGGACTTGCTTCCATTCAGCCACAAGAGTAATAGTGAGGTCGGGCACTGATGGTGGCGAGCTTTACACCACTCCAGCCGACGCTTGCCTTTGCACATGGTGATCTTAGGCTTAGACAGAGGATTTGTACACGCTTCAGCACTCGCCGATCCCGTTCTGTCAGTTTGTGTGGCCTACCACTTCACGGCTGAGCCATTGTAGCTCCTAGACGTTTCCACTTCACAATAACAGCACTTACAGCACTTACCGGGGCAGCTCTAGCAGGGCAGAAATTAAACGAACTGACTTGTTGGAAAGGTGGCATCCTATGACAGTGCCACGTTGAAAGTCACTGAGCTCTTCAGTAAGGCCATTCTACTGCCTATGTTTGTCTATGGAGATCGCATGGCTGTGTGCTCCATTTTATATACCTGTGTGGCTGAAATAGCCGAATCCACTAATTTGAAGGGGTGTCCACATACTTTTGTATATAGTGTATAAAGTGGTTGAAACAATTTGTAAACATGATTAAAGTGACGAAGTGGTTCATGACTATGTACGTATGGCAAGCAGTCCTCTAAGGTGAGGGTAGAGTACGAGTGATAATTTCAGGCAGGGTACTGGGTGGAGGGCATAGTAACAGTGTCTAAGGTTCAGGGCAGGTTACTGGGTGGAGGCCGGATAGTAACAGTGTCTAAGTTCAGGGCAGGTTACTGGGTGGAGGCGGATAGTAACAGTGTCTAATTTCAGGGCAGGTACTGGGTGGAGGCTGGATAGTAACAGTGTCTAAGTTCAGGGCAGGTACTGGGTGAAGGCTGGATAGAACAGTGTCTAAGTTCAGGGCAGGGTACTGGGTGGAGGCGATAGTAACAGTGTCTAAGTTCAGGGCAGGTACTGGTGGAGGCCGGATAGTAACAGTGTCTAAGTTCAGGGCAGGGTACTGGGTGGAGGCCGGATAGTAACAGTGTCTAAGTTCAGGGCAGGTACTGGGGAGGCCGGATAGTAACAGTGTCTAAGTTCAGGGCAGGGTACTGGGTGGAGGCCGGATAGTAACAGTGTCTAAATTCAGGGCAGGGTACTGGGTGGAGGCCAGCTAGAACAGTGTCTGAGGTTTAGGGCAGGGTACTGGGTGGAGGTCAGCTAGAACAGTGACTAAGGTTCAGGGCAGGGTACTGGGTGGAGAACAGCTAGAACAGTGACTAAGGTTCAGGGCAGGGTACTGGGTGGAGGTCAGCTAGAACAGTGACTAAGGTTCAGGGCAGGGTACTGGGTGGAGGCCAGCTAGAACAGCGACTACGGTTCAGGGCAGGGTACTGGGTGGAGGTCAGCTAGAACAGTGACTAAGGTTCAGGGCAGGGTACTGGGTGGAGGCCAGCTAGAACAGTGACTAAGGTTCAGGGCAGGGTACTGGGTGGAGGTCAACTAGAACAGTGACTAAGGTTCAGGGCAGGGTACTGGGTGGAGGTCAACTAGAACAGTGACTAAGGTTCAGGGCAGGGTACTGGGTGGAGGTCAGCTAGAACAGTGACTAAGGTTCAGTGCAGGGTACTGGGTGGAGGTCAGCTAGAACAGTGACTAAGGTTCAGGGCAGGGTACTGGGTGGAGGTCAGCTAGAACAGTGACTAAGGTTCAGGGCAGGGTACTGGGTGGAGGACAGCTAGAACAGTGACTAAGGTTCAGGGCAGGGTACTGGGTGGAGGTCAGCTAGAACAGTGACTAAGGTTCAGGGCAGGGTACTGGGTGGAGGTCAGCTAGAACAGTGACTAAGGTTCAGGACAGGGTACTGGGTGGAGGTCAACTAGAACAGTGACTAAGGTTCAGGGCAGGGTACTGGGTGGAGGTCAACTAGAACAGTGACTAAGGTTCAGGACAGGGTACTGGGTGGAGGTCAACTAGAACAGTGACTAAGGTTCAGGGCAGGGTACTGGGTGGTGTTCAACTAGAACAGTGACTAAGGTTCAGGACAGGGTCCTGGGTGGAGGTCAACTAGAACAGTGACTAAGGTTCAGGGCAGGGTACTGGGTGGAGGTCAGCTAGAACAGTGACTAAGGTTCAGGGCAGGGTACTGGGTGGAGGTCAACTAGAACAGTGACTAAGGTTCAGGACAGGGTACTGGGTGGAGGTCAGCTATTGGGGACTATTTAACAGTCTGATGGCCTGGAGATAGAAGCTGTTAATCAGTCTCTAAGTCCCAGCTTTGATGCACTTGTACTGTCTCCGCCTTCTAGATGGTAGCGAGGTGAACAGGCCGTGGCTCGGGTGGCTGAGGTCCTTGTTTGTGTGTGTGGGTGTCCAAGAGAAGGGGTTAATGAGAGAAAGGTGTAGTACAGGCTTGTGTCTAACAACAAGAGGATATTAACTTTACTATACTTGTGCACGTGACATTAAAACTTTAAACTTGTATCCTCGGGTCAAAAGGAAAGAGCATACAATACCTCTATAGTGTTCAGATCGTCATCAGTTGGGTATGCTGGCATTGTACTGTTCATTCTAAATGATACAATCGTGAATAAAACATGTTTGAATGTGGACTACAAATGTGTGCGTTGGCAAGGGATATCATTATTACAGCATAAGGCAAACATTGCTTCTATCTGAGTGCACAGTGGGCAAATCTGAAATGACAAGTCATTCCCCCTGGTTAAAAGTAGGGCACTATATGGGGAAAATATTGACATTTGAGACACAGGCTGTGTATTTCCCTGGTCTATTGGGGCAAGACACCACTGCCAAGAAGGGTAAGTCTCCTAGGATTAGAGAGTCTATGCTCCAAATGGCGCCCTATGGGCCCTGGTTAAAGTAGTACTCTACAAAAAGTACAGGGTTACAGGTTTGACTGCAAGTACAGAAGTAGGATCTTAATTTGAGCCAGTTTTCTACAGCCAGAAAATAATCCTAGTAGCAACCTGAAAAGTGAATTATTATGTGAATAAGAAGGCTTTTCTCATTCTTCCTGATACAGGAAGGCTGAGAGTTCTCTGCAGTATGTAGAGGTGAGACAGGAAGGCTGAGAGTTCTCTGCAGTATGTAGAGGTGAGACAGGAAGGCTGAGA
>NW_019957699.1:92425-104191 GCF_002910315.2 Salvelinus sp. IW2-2015 | reverse complement strand
TCAATTAGAGGCAGGTGTTTGGCATTTCCTCTGATTGAGAGTCATATTAAGGTAGGTTGTTCTCAATGTTTGTTTGTGGGTGATTGTCTCCTGTGTCTTCCGTGTCTGTATGTTATTTCGTACCACACGGGACTGTTTCGGTGTGTATGTAGTCTGTTCCTGTTCGTGCGTTCTTCGTGTCTATGTAAGTTCTCATGTTTAGGTCAGTCTACGTCGTTTGTTATTTTGTATCATTTCAAGTGTAGTTCGTGTTCGTTTTTTCGTCTTGTCAATAAATTCATTATGTATTCACAACCCGCTGCACCTTGGTTCAATCCCTGCTCCTCCTCTTCGGATGAAGAGGAGGAGGACAGCCGTTACAGTTAGTAGTTTTACTAGAGTTACTAGTGTTAATAGTGTCAGGAGTGTTAGTATTGTTGTTGCTATTTTACACCTTTGTGTTTTTAATTATCAATCAACTCCAGCAGACTACATTTCTATTTAAGTTAACTTTCTTTGAGTCATACGTGTGTAAAGCCTTATTTGAATATTCATTAATGTGTCACATTAAGGTGATTTGCAATGTGATATCCAATGTCTGTTGGAAGCCAACCTGCAGGAATATATCCAGCACTTTAACATCACTTACAACTTGCATTTAGAATGTCTGTCAGAGTAGGGAAGAAAATACAGTACATGAAGACTACCTTCTGCACGGTTCTCCAACCTTGTTCTTGGAGAGCTACACTCCTGTCCCCAGTTGTATCTAGCCTGATTCAGTTGATCAAGCAGCTAATTATTAGAATCAGGCTCGGTAGATTAGGGTTGGAGTGAAAACCTAATGGAAGGTAGCTATCCAGAAACCGGATTGGAGAGCCCTGGTCTACATCATGTAAACTGGAACAACTATCCCACTAACAGTTGCTATAAATCCAACCACTTACAGATCAATGTACATGCAAAAACAGAGATATTGAAATAATAATTTTTAAAAATCTACCTGCAACAGGGCATGCTGGGAAGAATGACAATGAGGCCCCTCCCACATCTGTGGGTAACTCCATAGATTTACAGTTTTTGTTTTACAATTGCTGACAAGTGTTTACCTATACTTAAGATACTTTTTCTAAACTCTTAACACAGCAACACACCTACATCACACAATTAGCCAAATATTACATTTTCTGCTCAAAACCACATTTTGTTCATTAAATACCAACTCTACATTTCAAAATGCCTACATACACTAACTCTATCAATACACGGCAAACCCGACTCTCTAATCATTCTGTCAAAACACTAGTACAGTCGTGGCCAAAAGTTTTGAGAATGACGAGGACACGGCTGGAGAGCACTCTGTCATGCTGATTGAGTTCGAATAACAGACTGGTAGCTTCAAAAGGAGGATGGTGCTTGGAATCATTGTTCTTCCTCTGTCAAACATGGTTACCTGCAAGGAAACATGTGCCGTCATCATTGCTTTGCACAAAAAGGGCTTCACAGGCAAGGATATTGGTGCCAGTAAGATGGCACCTAAATCAACCATTCATTGGAACTTCAAGGAGAGCAATTGTTGTGAAGAAGGCTTCAGGGCGCCCAAGAAAGTCCAGCAAGCGCCAGGACCGTCTCCTAACGTTGATTCAGCTGCGGGATCGGGGCACCACCAGTGCAGAGCTTGCTCAGGAATGGCAGCAGGCAGGTGTGAGTGCATCTGCACGCACAGTGAGGCAAAGAATTTTGGAGGATGGCCTGGTGTCAAGAAGGGCAGCAAAGAAGCCACTTCTCTCCAGGAAAAAACATCAGGGACAGACTGATATTCTGCAACAGGTACAGGGATTGGACTACTGAGGACTGGGGTAAAGTCATTTTCTCTGATGAATCCTTTTTCTGATTGTTTGGGGCATCCGGAAAAAAGCTTGTCCGGAGAAGACAAGGTGAGCGCTACCATCAGTCCTCTGTCATGCCAACAGTAAAGCATCCTGACACCATTCATGTGTGGGGTTGCTTCTAGGCCAAGGGAGTGGGCTCACTCACAATTTTGCCTAAGAACACAGCCATAAATAAAGGATGGTACCAACACATCCTCCGAGAGCAACTTCTCCCAACCATCCAGGAACAGTTTGGTGACGAACAATACCTTTTCCAGCATGATGGAGCACCTTGCCATAAGGCAAAAGTGATAACTAAGTGGCTTGGGGAACAAAACATCGATATTTTGGGTCCATGGCCAGGAAACTCCCCAGACCTTAATCCCATTGAGAACTTGTGGTCAATCCTCAAAAGGCGGGTGGACAAACAAAAAAAAACTAATTCTGACAAACTCCAAGCATTGATTATGCAAGAATGGGCTGCCATCAGTCAGGATGTGGCCCAGATGTTAATTGACAGCATGCCAGGGCGGATTGCAGAGGTCTTGAAAAAGAAGGGTCAACACTGCAAATATTGACTCTTTGCATCAACTTCATGTCATTGTCAATAAAAGCCTTTAACACTTATGAAATGCTTGTAATTATACTTCAGTATTCCATATTAACATTTGACAAAAATATCTAAAGACACTGAAGTAGCAAACTTTGTGGAAATTAATATTTGTGTCATTCTCAAAACATTTGGCCACGACTGTACATGTTTTCCATTCAAGAGGAATACCATAGCACAACGACTTTCAAAATACTAACAGTTGATAGCATTACAAAAAACTCCATTACTTTTCATGTTTCAGTTCTACCTGCATACAATAGACAATATGAAATATGAAAACCATTGTTTTTTTATAATTCAGTTTTCTTTTACTGTAAACCACTACATTTTTAGGTTAGTGTCGAATGTGTGCATTTTTGGCAACATGTTATCTAAAAATGAATGAATCATCTTTACTTTATAGAATGCTGTAATGAACACGATGGGAGACAGAGAGCTGGTTTCAAGCGCACGGCGCAGCAGGTGTTTATTGTAAAGGACCACAGGAGGAAGCAGGTAGCTGGGTCCAGGGGCAGGCAGAAGGTCCAAAAAAGGCAACAGTACAGGCAGGGAAAAGGTTAGGAACGTTGTCCGAGAGATCAGGCAATAGGTAGATAACAGGAAATCCGATAGGCTAAAGTACAGGCAGGAAATAGGCAAAAGGCGTCGTTAGTGAGGCTAAAGTACAGGCAGGAAATAGGCGTCGTTAGTGAGGCAGGCAAAAACTATCATACACGGGAGGAGTAAATTCCGGGAAAACCAGAGCTCTGAATAGAAGTGTGTCACAAAACAAACAATTCCTCACAATGATGGGGTGCAAAGAACTGAACTAAATAGTGTGTGATTATGCAATACAAGTGTGTGAACAGGTGATCAGGATTCAGGTGATTGGGATCTGGACAGTGAGCTACGTTCAGGGGATCTATGTGTTTGAAGGTGTGAGTTGGAAGTGGGCTGGAAAGTGAGCTGCGTTCAGGGGATCGTTGGAAGCAGAAATGCACAGTAGAAAAAAATAGTAAGTGACATAATTGCTGCAGTAAAACCTTTATTAGCAACATGAAATTGCTGCCAGTGATCAACAAAAAATCGAACACACGGCCTTCGGTTCCAAATGTGTAAAAATAAAACACAATTACCTTAACAAAGGCACAGAAGGGAGAAAAAACACAAAAGTGCACAGTTCTGTTCTAATCTATACGATCTTCAGCATTTGGCCACATGTTCTCGTCCACATCACATCTTGTGTCGTAGATAGAAACGCTTGGTATGCCTTATCCACCCCTGGCAGTCTTCAGCTGAGAGGTCTCTGCAGCCGGCATCCATTGCATCCAGGAGGGACATTTGGTCATGTGGCCGACGATCATATACTTTCCACCTCCAGGCAGAAAAAAATTCCTCAATGGTGTTGAGGGAAGGCGAGTAGGTGGGGAGGAAAAGGGAAACCATTCTTGAATGGGCTGCAAACCAGTTTGTGATTGCATGTGAATGGTGGAATGCTACATTGTCCCATGCAATCACAAATGTCCTCATGTTTCCTCCCAGCTGTTCCCTTTCTGCTTCTGGCACCAGTTGTTGTTGGAGGTCATCTAAACACAGAAGAAGGCGCTCAGTGTTGTAGGAACCAATCTGGCATTTCTGCAGGACCAAACCAGCACTCCAGACTGCAGCACACATTGTGATATTTGCTCCTCTCTGACGCAGCACATCAACGGTGGCCCTTTTCCTGATTACGCTTCTTCCCCGCCGACGTGTTTTTGCCAGGTTAAACCCTGCCTCGTCTACATAAATGATTTCATGTGGGGTCTGATTAGCCTCCAACTCCATGACTCTCTGAAAGAAATCAAACACAGTATGTGTAAATGTTTTCCAGTATGTCCTACTATATGTACTGTAACCACTGTTTACATGTAGAGTAGCATAGTGTAAAACTCACTGTAGAACAAGACATATTGGATAGACATCATACCTGGACGTATTGGTGTCGGAGTTCCTTGACACACTCACTGTTCCTTTCAAAAGGAACTGTGTACAGCTGTTTCATTCGAACTCTGTGTTTGGTCAGAGTTAGAGCAATGGTAGTCAGGCTGATGCTTTCCACACTGTGAGATACTAGGTTGTCCGTTACAATTCTGGTCTGAATTTCTCTCAGTTTTATTGCATTGTCAGCAATGACCAATCCTACAATGGCTCTTGGTCTTCACTGAGGAGCTTTCCTCTTCCCCCAGAGAGAGAAAGACGTTGTGTCCTTTAGAGGAACAAAAATACAACATATGTATTTGCATAGGGACTGGTGGCTTACAGTTACTGTGGGACATAGCAACAGTAATGACAGAATAAGCCTTTGTAAAATGCATTACTTACCTGTTGGTTCGTTGAACATTCTGGATAATGGAAGCCACGGTTGACCATCTGAGATTAGGCTGGACTCTTTCACCAGCCTCTCTCAGTGATAGACCATAGTATTAGACTGGACTCTTTCACCAGCCTGTCTCAGTGATAGACCATGGTATTAGGCTAAACTCTTTCACCAGCCTCTCTCAGTGATAGACCATGGTATTAGACTGGACTCTTTCACCAGCCTCTCTCAGTGAAAATCATTGATTAGGCTGGACTCTTTCACCAGCCTCTCCAGTGAAGACCATGGTATTAGACTGGACTCTTTCACCAGCCTCTCTCAGTAATAGACCATGGTATTAGCTGGACTCTTTCACCAGCCTTCTCTCAGTGATAGCCATGGTATTAGGCTGGACTCTTTCACCAGCCTCTTCTCATGATAGACCATAGTATTAGACTGGACTCTTTCACCAGCCTCTCTCAGTAATAGACCACGGTATTAGGCTGGACTCTTTCACCAGCCCCTCTCAGTGATAGACCATAGTATTAGACTGGACTCTTTCACCAGCCTCTCTCAGTAATAGACCATGGTATTAGGCTGGACTCTTTCACCAAGCCTCTCCAGTGATGACCATGTATTAGACTGGACTCTTTCACCAGCCTCTCTCAGTGAAGACCATGTATTAGACTGGACGCTTTCACCAGCCTCTCTCAGTGATAGACCAGATTAGACTGACTCTTTCACCAGCCTCTCTCAGTGATAGACCATAGTATTAGACTGGACTCTTTCACCAGCCTCTCTTAGTGATAGACCATGGTATTAGACTGGACTCTTTCACCAGTCTCTCTCAGTAAGACCATGGTATTAACTGGACTCTTTCACCAGCCTCTCTCAGTGAAATATCATGGTATTAGGCTGCGACTCTTTCACCAGCCTCTCTCCATGATAGACCATGGTTTATCACATGGTCTATGATGGTGGCTCTTATTCATCCAGTGACAACAGCTCTTACTCTCCTCTGAACACCACCACACATTCTTACTCCTCTCCCCCTACCTCTCCTTCTCCCTTGTCCTGGTCCAACTATCCACTCTCCCTGGTCCAACTACTCCTCTCTCTGTCCATCTAATAAACAATTGAATAATTTTCAATTACCTCGCCACTAGTTAATGACTATTGTCATGTGTATCAGACTTCCTGTACCGTCCTCTAGAGGGCTCTGGCCCAGCTCTGACCCAGCTCTGACCCAACTCTGGCAGCCATACCACTGGCTCAGTGCCATCCATCCATCCTGTCCCCCAGCAGCAGGATGGAACATAACATACACACGCACACACACACACACACACACACACACACACACACAAACACACACACACACACACAACACACACACAACACACCACACACACACCCACACACCACACACACACACACAACACCACACACACACACACCACACATATCTTATAACCACCACCCATATCAAAAACCATATGTGGCTGTCGTTAGGGACATGCTACAGTTTGTTACATAGTTCATACTATTACTCTGCTAGCCATTGTGTTCTTGAGTGCCCCAGCCTTACCCAGACTCTGATATGCAACAAGAGCAGTGAAAGAATCAAGGAGGGACCTCATGTGCAGTGCCACTACACACACTGTGTTTATGTTGATGGTTGCTGGTTGGAGAGGGGTTCACTCAGGGTGTAAACAGAAAGACAGAGAAGTTTGTGGATGAGAAGTGTGCTGTGTGTGTGTGGTGTGTGTGTGGTGTGTGTGTGTGTGTGTTGTGTGTGTGGTGTGTTGTGTGTGTGTGTGTGTGTGTGTGTGTTGTTGTGTGTGTGTGGTGTGTGTGGTGTGTGTTGTGTGTCTTGTTTGGTGTGTGTGGTGTGTGTGTGCGTGCTGTGTTGTGGTGTGTGTGTTGGTGTGTGTGTGTGTGTGTGTGTGGGTGTGTGTGTGGTGTGTGTGTGGTGTGGTGTGTGGTGGTGTGTGTGTGTGTGTTTGGGGTTTGGGGAGGGGTGACTGTTTAAGACCTGAGAAGCTGCATTCGATCACTCTCGCCCTCGCCTCATACTCCCTCGCCTGATACTGCCCTCGCCTTATACTGCACAGCCTCATCTGCCCGTCGCGCTCATACTGCCCATCGCCCTTCTATAACTGCCACACGCCTTATACTGCACACGCCTCATACTGCACACGCCTCATACTGCCCTCGCCTCATTCTGCCCTCGCCTTGTACTGCCTTCACCTCATACTGCCTTCACCTCATACTGCCTTCACCTCATACTGCCTTCTCCTCATACTGCTTTCTCCTCATACTGCCTTCTCCTAATACTGCCTTCTCCTCATACTGCCTTCACCTCATACTGCCCTCGCCTTATACTGCCATCGCTTCATACTGCCCTCGCCCCATACTGCCCTCGCCCCATACTGCCCTCATCCCATACTGCCCTCGTCCCATACTGCCCTCGTCCTATACTGCCCTCGCACCATACTGCCCTCGCCCCATACTGCCCTCGTTCCATACTGCCCTCGCTCCATACTGCTCCTCACCCCCCACCCCTGGGTGATGTCATTGCCTGCTTAGAATACACAAATCAACCCCTGCCCTGCTCCCAAGGCTCAGAGAGCTGAAATTAGTTTATTTTTATGTCCTCTTTATTTTCCCTGTGTTCAAAGATGACAGGGTGCCTTGCTGTGGTTCCCTGGCAAAATCCACAAGTCCTTCCATGGCCAGACCCTGTAACCAGACCTTTCCTCAGCTCAGCCCTTCACATAAACTGACTGTTATAATTATTAAATAAAACAACAATAAAAACACAAAGCACATCCATAAATCAAGTAGCATTATGGCCCATAAAAGCGTGGAGCTATCTGTTTTTGGGGTATGTATTTGACGCTGTAATCTGACCCTCCTGCTGTAGCAGGTCAGATTTATCAGAGCAGTTAAAGAAGGATTTTTCCTGGATTTGCAGTCCCAGTGACATCATAAATTGTGCTGTCAGGTTCAGGCATAGAGTTCCTCACTCAAGCAGCATGGTGGTGCACCACACTCTTGCTTTTTGGCTGGAATGGGACGGCTAGCTTTCCCTCCCCCTTTCTACGCCTATTTTGTCATGCCCGCCATCAAATTTTATTGAGATGTGTAAAGTATACACACACACAGCCGCAACCACACAACACACACACACTCCAAGGACAGGCCATAGTACACCCAACTGGCTGTAACCTCACTCTTCTACTAAAGACATAGGGCAGGGATCATCAACTAGGTTCAGCCGCGGCCCAATTTGTTCTTGAGTGGATGGTCGTGGGGCAGGAAAATAATTACAAATCATTTGTAGAATGCAAATTGACCGTAAGAAGTCCAAACAGACACAACATAATCATTTAAAACCTTGCCTACATCTGTATATGATCACCAGTCTCTCTATTAAGCATGGGAATACTGACAGATTTCCAAAATTAAATTTACTTGGGGCTGATTTCCTGGTGTTTTTACAGTCTTTATTAAATGTATTTGCTCAGAAAACTTGGGGGGAGGCAACAAAATCCCCCACGGGCCAAATTCGTCCCACTGGCCCATAGTTGGGGAACCCTGACGTAGGGGGTTATGCTGTATATTCACTGTTCTACTAAAGACGTAGGGGGTTATGCTGTATATTCACTGTTCTACTAAAGACGTAGGGGGTTATGCTGTATGTACGTCTTTGAGTAAGAACAGTGAATATACAGCGAATGACCCCCTACTGTCTTGTAGTAGAACATGTAATATACAGCATTAACCCCCCTATGCTTTTAGATAGAACAGTGAATATAACAGCATTAACCCCTATGTCTTTAGTAGTAACAGTGAATATACACAAGCCTACGTCAGCATGAACTAACGTCACTACCTTCTTGAGTAGAACAGTGAGATAGTAACAGCATTAAGCCCACCTACGTGTTTAAATATAGAACAAGGTGATATACAGCATAACCCCCTACGTCTTATTAGAGTAGAACAGTGAATATACAGCATCAACCCCCCCTACGTCTTTAGATAGACAGTGAAATATACAGCATAACCCCCTAGCGTCTTTAGTAGAACAGTGAATATTACAGCATTAAACCCCTATGTCTTTAGTAGAACAGTGAAATAATTACGCACATAAACCGTCCTACGTCTTTAGTAGAACAGATGAATATACAGCCATAACTCCCCTATTCGTCTTTAGTAGAACAGATGATATACAGGTGCATAACCCCATACGTCTTTAGGTAGAGACAGTCGATATATACAAGCATGACCTATCGGTCTTTAAGTAGGATCAGTGTAATATTACTATGCATAAGCCCCTCGATCTTTTAGTTATGGAACTTAAGCTGAATATAACAAGCATAACCCCCTAAGTCTTTAGTAAGAAGTGAATATACAGCATAACCCTCTACGTCTTTAGTAGACAGTGAATATACAGCATAACCCCCTAGCGTCTATTAGTAGAACAGTTATATAACGGTAGACGCCGCGCGACTACGCGGTTTTAAGTAGAAGCAAAGTGAATGATACACAGGCGGATTAGTCACTTCGGAGGCTCGGGCTTAGGGCTTGTTCTGACGTAGAAGGATGAATACTCAGCACCTAACGCTCTGGGCATATTGGGTTACCGTCTCATTAGTAGACCATCCAGTCGATATACAGGCATAAACCCCGTCTACGTCTTTAGTAGAACAGTGAATATATTCACATCAGCAGGTATATGGTCTAGCCTGCTTTTCAGCTAGAACATGAATATTACAGCATAACCACCTACGTTCTGTTATAGTGGAGAACAGTGAATACCTAGTGGTCATCGCATAACATGGCTCTTCACTTTCGTCTTCTTAGTACGATCTAGAGAGTGGAATGAATACCAGGTTGTCTTCGATAGAAACACCGGGATGCTTCCTCGTGAGGGATGCTTTCCCCACCCAAGCATAGTGAGCCAGAATAGGGACGAATTTGGCGTGGGGGTATTTTTGTTGCCCTGGCCTGCAGGCATCGGTCTTCCAACCCGCTCGGTTTCTCTAAGCCTGAGAGGCGGAGTGGGCTCGCGAATGCTATCGACCGTTCCACATTCTATAATGGCGAGGCTTAGTAGGGACAAACGCCCAGCCGCGAGACGGATAGGTATAGTGGCGAGACCTCACGCCGATAGTGACCATTACTATTTCGTGTGGCATAAGTCTCTCGTGAGGGTGCTGTCCTGAGACCTCGACTCTTGCGGCTTCTGATAGTATGAGCGATGCACCTGTTGTGATTCCAGCTCTCATCTACATGACTCGCTCAGCAGTAAGTCGTTTGCGCGTCCACAGTTTTCTAGAATGCATTATGTTGTGTGGTGATACTAGCATGTGAACTATCTTACGGTAGAGACCGATGTAACTTCACGTTCTTGCGCCATGCTCTAGGCAACATTGAGATCTAGTGGTATTATTTTCCTTGCCCTACTGTCTCGACCCATTCTCTGCGGAGTTGTCTCACACTTCACTGCTTATACGAAGCACACATTGCGGCATCGTTGTGTAGGGCCGCGCCTCGTAATCTCGCTCTAGTAGTCTAATGATGCATGACCAGCTTCGCCCTCCCCCTATGGTCTGTTCGCTCTAATGTGGAGACCAGGAGTGATGTAATGGTTGTTTAAACAGGGCTAGTTGGGTGTGTTCCACTAATGGCCTACGACTCCTTCCGAGTACGTGTTTGGTGGTGTGTTGTGTGGGTTCACGGCTCGTTCATGTGTCGTCTGGTATAATGCAGGTCTAACTGGAACTCCACCAACATTTTCTGCTTGTGCATCTGTGAATATATTGTTTGGATGTGGTGCGACGGGTGGTAGCGGCAGTGTGACAGAGATCGCCGCTCTGTTGGACCACAGAGCGGCCGTGGAAAGGGCAATGCTCCCAGCCGTCCGGTGGCGTCCCTCAATATCCCAGGGCCTCGAATGAGATATGGTCAAGTCAGCTGGTTAGGTGCACCCCGCTATCCATGCTGCTTGAGTGAGGCAGACCTTCGCCCTAGAGCTGCCTCGAACTACCTACGCACAGCACAATTTATGATGTCACTGGGACTCTCGTCAAGATTTGATAGCCCTCCAGCTAGGTGGGCAAGAGATCCCATTTGCTTCTATAGGAGCGTGCCTCTCGTGATAGATCTGACGGGTTCGGGGCTGCTGGAGGGACAGGTGCGCGAGTCATGAGTTACATGCGTGCAGTATGATGTTCGGCTCCCTCTCCTCCCGCTAGCAGCCGACAAGCGCAGAACATCGGCTGATAGCGTTCCACGGCGTCTATGCGGGGCCATAAGGGCGTGGATGCTTACTTGCCTGACTTTAAATTAGTACTGCTCTGCTACGGTCTTGGTGGTGGTGTCGCGGTGGGTACTGTAGTAGATGTTTCCGTGTTTTCACTTTACATATTGGTGTTTATCACGATTCACTCTTAATGCGTTGTAGATACTGCGGGTCACCACCACTCCAGCACCCATATTGGGTGAACGCGGCGGACAGAGCCGGCCTTTTCCTTCTGGGAGGAGTAGGGACATACGGTCTTTTGGCGCTGGGTTACAGCTGGTATTGGTAACCATTGGCATAAGCCGGCATCTGCCCCTTGGTTGGACTATTGGCTCTTGCCGATGGGAACACTAGCAAGGCACCCTGTCATCTTTGAAACACAGGGAAAATAAAGAGGACATAAAATAAACTAATTTCAGATCTCTGAGCTTAGGGAGCAGGGCAGGGGTTGATTTGGTGTATTCTAAGCAGGCAATGACATCACCCAGGGGTGGGGGGTGAGGAGCAGTATGGAGCGAGGGCAGTATGGAACGAGGGCAGTATGGGGCGAGGCAGTATGGTGGAGGGCAGTATAAGGACGAGGGCAGTATGGAAACGAGGGCAGTATGGATGAGGGCAGTATGGGGCGGGGCAGTATGGGCGAGGGCAGTATGAATGCGATGGCCAGTATAAGGCGACGGGC
>NW_019957699.1:88315-92400 GCF_002910315.2 Salvelinus sp. IW2-2015 | reverse complement strand
CGCTTTAGTATAAACAGTGAATATACAGCCATAGACCCCCTACGTCTTTCAGATCAAACACTGTTGAAATACAGGCAAAAACCCCTACTGTCTTTTAAGGTCATAGAGGGAAACAAGGGGTGCAATATACTAGCGACTGTGACCCTGTCTCAACGCGTCGTTCTAGTAGTTATTACCAGTGGATATATATCAGCACTAAAACCCACCGACGTCGTTTTAGAAATAGTAAGCAGATGAATCAAATACAGCGATTAACCCCAACTACGTCTTTAGATAGAATACGTAGAATGGACAGTAAGTACCTGACAGATCCATAACCCGCCCTACGTTCTTTGCGGATAGAACAGTGTGATTATAGTAACAGACATCTAACCCGGTACGTCCATTAGCGTAGTAAAACCAGTAGAAATATAGCTAGCGAGTGCACCCCGGCCTACACGTGGCTTAGTCGCAGGAGTAGCGAATAAACGACAAGTGAATATTAACAGCCATGTGAACCCCCTATCGTCCTTTTGAGGTAATGCGGACTAAGGAACAAAGTGAAACTTAAGTACCAGCCATAACCCGCGCTACATGTCTTTAGTCCTTGGGTCTCAGAGGGTACAGTTGATATATACATGCATAGACCCCCTGATCATCTTTAGGAGTAGGAAAACAGTGTAATAGTACTGAGCATAATCCCTTCCTATGATCTTGAGCTAAGAACCACGTGATATATTACCAGCATAGGGGGTTATGCTGTATATTCACTGTTCTACTAAAGACATAGGGGGTTATGCTGTATATTCACTGTTCTACTAAAGACATAGGGGGTTATGCTATATTTTCATGTATTTTTTTTCACCAAATGTTTTTATTTGCCTTTAGCCGTCCAAGATCAAACATAACTCCTTCCCGGTGCACACTCTAAGCAAGCGAGCATGAAGGCATTTGCAGACTAGCCTGGTAGGGGAGGAGGACCTGACATTCAAGGAGGCTACAGCATTACAGTATATTAGTGGTTCATGGCTGTATGTCCTCCACTGCTTTCTATCAGTCTAGTTACCTCTGCAGATCTATCACTGTTGTTACAGTATGTGTCGTTTCTCCTGCCTCCCTCTTCCTGTCTGTCTGTCTTGTGACTGTCTGGGTTGAGGGGAGGGCCTGGCGGGTGAAGCCGCCTCAGAGGGCCAGCTGAGGCTGCTGACCTCTGACCCAGGATGCAGTCCGATGTTGCTGTTGACCGCCATCCTGCACAGAGACCTCCTGGAACACTCCCGTAAAACCACACATTCTGATGAAAATACTTTAGCTTCCTGCTCATAATTTATATTAATTGAATACTTTATTGTCCCTTTAGGGGAAATTTGTCTGGCAACATACAGCAGCTCCTGTGTACACATACACAACACATACGACACTTCCCTTATGTACATATACTGTATGTAAAATGTGTCCAATATCTAATTAAGTTGTAGATAGAGATTTTATGAATTTGTTTTGTTTTTCTATTAATGAAATAGCCTCTTTTCTTTAAACCAAAAATACCTCTCTCCCAGAGGCTCATGGACAGATAGTGTTCTCAGGGCCTGGGGCCCTAATGGAAGTAATCACATCTCTGGACGGGCTGTGCAGTGGCTGAACGTCTTCATCATCATGGCTAAATCAATAGAGTGCAGTAACAAACACTGCAGGGGGCTAGCCTGACAATACACACTGACCTTTAAACATCTCCTTCCCTTCTCTCCTTGCTGGGAAAATGCAACCTTTAAAGACTGTTGTGCACTTGCACATTAATTCACATGAAAAACAACCTTATTAGTAACAAAGCCGGTCTTCTAAGATAATGGCAGCCAGCTAGTGCTTCTCACCCCTCACCGTCGCCTGAGCCCACACTGCGCTGCCGTGCATCAACACCGCTACCACGCGGACGCAGCCACGGAGACCAGCTAATTAAGAGGAAGCAAACAGACCCAACTCCCAGCAGCCACTGCTGTCTTAACCGCTCTGTGATAGGTGGGTCTGTTCTCTGGAGTGCGGTGTGCGCGGCAGTGCCAGTAGCGCTAGCAGGCCACGCATGGGTTTCTGCTACATTAGGTCCTCTCTGTATAGTACATGAGCCGATTTATACACAGGACTGTGTTATTATCATCACACACTGTGTCTGCTTCCAATTACAGATATGAGAGAGAGAGAGAGAGAGAGAGAGAGAGAGAGAGAGAGACCCTATGCTGGGCCTTGCTGGCAAAAGATAATGTATCAAGGTTGCAGGAGGTGTATTTGTTGGCCATGTAGGAGCTGAGAGATTGAGAGGCGTGGTGTCAACTCCTCAGAAATGGAGAATCAGTCTTTCTATCATAACTCATCTCCAGCTCCATAATGGGCTCATTAATAAAATGTGCCTAGTTAACCCGCCATGCTCTTCAGCACCCCAAGTGGAAGAAAATATATGTCCCCACTTTCCCCCCGGTATCGCCACGCGCCCTCTCCTTACGGACCAATTACCAGGCTGACAGACTACAAGGCGGAGGCATTATCCACATAATGCAGTGTAATAGAGTGATTGTAGGTCAAATGATGTTTGAGCACTTTTTTTGTGCCAAGTCAATTCCCATTGGTGAATGGGCTTTCTGTCTTCTCAAATAGCCGGGCAATATTAGGGCCCTCGCATCCCTTAATGAGGCCGGCACTTTAGGCCTGTCATTTTAAAATAGTTTAGCATTTGTCAAGGGGGAGCACAAACAACGGCCTGTCTTCGCTCAAAGGGCCCGCTCATTGAGTGCTGCGTGGCATTCGCCCTCTTATTCAACTACCTGTCATCTCCCACAAAACAGACTGACGGACGGCCTCTGGACCTGTGCCACCGGAGGAACCCAGGTGATTCCCACCCCCATCCCATGCCTGCAGCAACCCCCACAGGGACATCCTGTGTTCCTCTGTGCTTCCTACCTTCCATCTAGGAAGGGCCAGTAACCGAAAGGTTGCTAGATCGAATCCCCGAGCTGACAAGGTAAAAATATGTCGTTCTGCCCCTGAACAAGGCTGTTAACCCACTGTTCCTAGGCCGTCAAATTAAATAAGAATTTGTTCCTAACTGACATGCCTAGTTAAATAAAGGTTAAAAATTACCGTTTTTCGTCCACAAGAGTCTTTGGAATTTGTTTGTTTTTCTATAGTTTCAATACATATGTGTGGGTGTGTTTTTTTCTATGCCAACACTTATTTTGTTACCTCTTGCTTGCATGCTTCAGCTTGCACAGCCTTGACATTTTTCAATATGTACAGGCCTTGAGATCATTTCCAACTTGACGCGTTTGATAATGCTGTAGTTCCAGTTCCCACCTCCAAGTTGCAGCTGGGGAACATTGCGAATCATGACGGCTAAGGTTGAAATGGAAGGTTAGCGGTGCACAGCCATCTACTGAGCGCAGCTGAAAAGGCCCCATTCAGAACTGACAAATGCTTGGGTTTCACAATAGTCCTTGACCTTTTTTATATGTGTTTGTCACTTCAGCTTTTCCCTAAAATAAGACTTATCTTTTCAGATTTCAAAAGGGAGGAGGAGGCAGATGCTGTGTCTTCTGTGAAGAGTGAGGCAGGAGATGAGTTTATGGACGTGGTGTTCAATGTGCTCAGCTCTCTGAACAATGTCCCCAATGTCCTGACCCTGGCCCTGGAGACATATTTTGACAGGGGACACTTCTGGGACTATACAGCCTGGCAGGTATTCAAACCTCACTGTTGTTTACAGCACCGGTATTTTACACTGTAGTGCACTGTATTTTAGACACTTTCGTGAACATAATGCAGGATACAGACTGAGTTTCCAAAGAGAAACTCTAAAGAAACCTGCCTCCTAACTAAAGTTCAGATTAGACGTGGGGCAAATACATCACATATTTTGGAAAAACCAAACTTGAGCTTGATTTAGTTTGACTGGTACAATGGAACCAATTAGTCCTTAAAGTGCAAACTCCAAGTTAAATTAAGCACACTTAAAATATGTTTAACTATTTGACGTGTTTATTTGACCAAGGTCAGGTTCAGATCAAGTTATAGGTTAACGGTAAACCGTCCTTGTGTGGCTGTGTGTGTGTGTGTGTGTG
>NW_019957699.1:86210-88063 GCF_002910315.2 Salvelinus sp. IW2-2015 | reverse complement strand
CTGGTGTGTGTGGGATCGCTGTGTGTGCTGGTGCTGTGGTGTGTGTGTGCTGATGTGTGTAGTCGTGTTCGTGTGTGTGGGTTGTCTGCTGTGGTGTGTGTGTGTTTGTGTGTGTGGTAAAACGGGGGACCAAGAACAGCACACCTTGTTGGCTGTCGCTGTTGCTGTGTTGCGCGTAGTGGCCAGCCGTCATCGAGTGTCGTCATTTCAAATAAGTTGTTTAACATATTCGAAGTCGGGCTTTTATCTGAGAATGAGCGAGAGTGTTCATTAAAATCCAGATGCTACTATTTGGCTACTTTTACCATCTACAAATCCATTTATCAGAGTCCTGCATCCAACGCAGCTCAGCACGTTTGAGCTAATTCATACTACCTTGCGTTCTGAGCTGGCTGTTGATGTGCATGAAATAGGAGTAGATGTAGTACAGTAGAATTCATCATACATGCTAGCTTAGCTCCTCCACTCTCTTTTGAATAAACTAAGACTTTTATTTTGTAGCTCTAAGTCAGTGGATATCATTCAAGATCTCTTTCTTGGTACTATCTCTTGTTCTCTCTCTCTCTCTCTCTCTCTCTCTCTGTGTCTCCCGTTGTCATTAGCTTAATTGATGCTCTAGGCTGCACCTCCCAACTGAGACGGGGTATAATTTAATTTTGGAGCACATGATATCCCTGACCCATCTAATGATCTCTCTGGGAACTTCTCTACTGTTCCATGTATTATCTAGAGTCAGTAATGCCCAATGCCTTAACAATCAGCTAGTATAGGTTGAAGTCTTATAGGTTGAAGTTGTTAGAAGCTATGTTTCCATTAATAACTTGTCTGGTGATCTTTTTGTTGAGAAAGTTTGTCTAGAAATAAGACGCCTGCCATGGTGCGTTTCCAATGAACTGTCTTGTCAATAAAAACAGCTATAAATAATTCCGTTACACCTTAAAAAACACTTTTTCACAAAAAAAATAGACTGTCGAATAAAAATGATGTGGTTAACTGTTTCCATTATCCTGTTAGACAAATTGTGCATTAATAAAGTGGCGACAGACTGTATGCCCCACCCACCTATCATTTATGTATCAGGTAGCCCTGCAACAGCCAGCATGGATAGAATGCAAGAATTTACTAATATTTGCCATATTCTAATAATTGTCATGTTCCAACTTATCGCCTTGGTCCGTGCCATGGTGTAACTTGCATTCACGCAGGCCTAGATGATCTGAAGCAATTTGATGGGGAAAACTTCATATTGCAATGTGAAGTAATTAAGGCATTCTTGAAAGTCAAGACAATCCTTGTGCTACAAAGAAATGTCGCAAAGATTTTTTGGTAACATTCATTTTGTTGAATAAACCTTGGTCAATGGAAACCTGTCTACTGAGTATATAAAAGTGGTGAGTTGAGAACAGTGTGTGAATATGGGATGAGTTTTGACAAATTAGTTGATGTCTCACTTGCTTCAGGAGACAGAGGTTTTGTTTTCCCATGCAGAAAACCTATACAACTTTTTTTCTTCTTTTCTTTTAAAGGGGAGGAGAGTTATAGATGGTAGTGTCCCCTGAGACGTCACTTCCAGTCCTGCCCCTGTACTAAATCTCTGTGATGTACTGTAGCTCTATGTTTTACTGCTAACGCTGTAGAAATGTTCCAGATGCCATACAGCTAGCTGCATACTGTTGCTGCTCTGGTGCATGTATGTACAGGATTTCAAAGACCAACATGCTTGGGAAAGTCGGTACCCTAATACCCACCTGGCTTTGGTACACACTACCTCACTTCTCCTGGTTTTGGTACACGATACCTCAGTTCCCCTGGTATTGGTACACACTACCTCACTTCTACTGGTTTTGGTACAC
>NW_019957699.1:66360-85560 GCF_002910315.2 Salvelinus sp. IW2-2015 | reverse complement strand
CCTGGTATTGATACACACTACCTCACTTCTACTGGCTTTGGTACACGATACCTCAGTTCCCCTGGTATTGGTACACACTACCTCACTTCTACTGGCTTTAGTACACAATACCTCACTTCTCCTGGAATAGATACACACTACCTCACTTCTACTGGCTTTGGAACGTGATACGTCACTTCTTCTGGTATTGATCTCCAAACACTTATTAGCAACTTTTTAAATCTGTTGCGATGTTTTCAGATTTTCCCTTTTAAATAATCTTTCTCTCCTTGGCACTGAAATGGTCCTTTAGAATCATTAATAGACAAAGTTGTGTCTCCTGGTTGCCCGGGTCTTGATAAGTTGCTGATTTAAATACATCAATTGATAAGCATTACCCAATTTAGAATAAGAGCAGTTCCAAACACTTTTTCCCCTCTGTCTTGAGGGTGCCGCTCCTGTCCTGTCCTAGTCTCAGCACGGCCAGTCCCCGTGGTGGTCAGCTGTATCCGGGCCGTGGTTAGCCTGGTCAACATGGTGCTGGACTGGCAGGCCCCTGAGGAGCCTCGTTACCCCCTCGTGAGACAAGACGTTCCAGCCAGCGTCCTCACTAAAGTCCCAAAAGACTGTTGCTACACCCCTCAGATCCCTCAGAGTACTGGGCCAACTGTCTAATTTGTGTAATTCCAGAGATGAGGAAAAATAAGTGGATTAATCTATTCTCGTAATTCACAGGAACCCATTTGATTGACTATTAAATGCTCAGCATTGTGTGAAACACCTTGACCCCTGGCTGACCTTACTCTCCTGTCGGTCAGGTGAACCTGGCCCTCCAGGCACTCTCCTTCATCCACACCAACCTGCCCTTGGCCGTGGCCTCCCTCCCCCTGCCTGTACACTTCCTCTTCCACCCCCCGAAAAACACCTTTCCCATCATGCTCGGTAGCTGCGCTGACATTGCCTGGAGGACCCCACCTCCCTGGAGCTGCTGTGGGGGCATACATCTTGGACATTCTTACATCTAGACATACATCTAGACATACATCTAGACATACATCTAGACATGCATCTAGCTCATACATCTAGACATACATCTAGACATTCATCTAGACATTACATCTAGACATACATCTGGACATGCATCTGGACATACATCTAGACATACATCTAGACATGCATTAGTCATACATCTAGTCATACATCTAGACATACATCTAGCATACATCTGGACATACATCTAGACATACATCTAGTCATACATCTAGTCATACATCTAGACATACATCTAGACATCATCTAGACAACATCTAGACATACATCTAGACATACCATCTAGACATACATCTAGACATACATCTAGACATACATCTAGTCATACATCTAACATACATCTAGACATACATCTAGACATACATCTAGACATACACTAGACATACATCTAGTCAACATCTAGACATACATCTAGACATACATCTAGACATAACATCTAGACATACATCTAGACATACATCTAGCATACATCTAGACATACATCTAGACATACATCTAGTCATACATCTAGACATACATCTAGACATACATCTAGACATACATCTAGACATCATCTAGACATACATCTAGCATACATCTAGTCATACATCTAGTCATACATCTAGACATACATCTAGTCATACATCTAGACATACATCTAGACATACATCTAGTCATACATCTAGACATACATCTAGTCATACATCTAGACATACATCTAGTCATACATCTAGCATACATCTAGTCATACATCTAGACATACATCTAGACATACATTCTAGACATGCACAGTCATCATCTAGACATGACATCTAGACATGCATCTAGACAGCATCTAGACATCATCTATCAGACATCTAGTCATACATCTAGACATACATCTAGTCATACATCTAGTCATACATCTAGACATACATCTAGTCATACATCTAGACAACATCTAGACATACATCTAGTCATACATCTAGACAAACATCTAGACATACATCTAGTCATACATCTAGACATACATCTAGATACATCTAGACATACATCTAGACATACATCTAGACATGCATCTAGACATACATCTAGTCATACATCTAGTCATACATCTAGACATACATCTAGACATACATCTAGACATACATCTAGTCATACATCTAGACATACATCTAGTCATACATCTAGACAACATCTAGACAACATCTAGACATACATCTAGTCATACATCTAGACATACATCTAGACATACATCTAGACATAACATCTAGACATACATCTAGACATACATCTAGACATACATTAGACATGCATCTATCATACATCTAGACATAATCTAGTCATACATCTAGACATACATCTAGTCATACATCTAGACATGCATCTAGACATGCATCTAGACATACATCTAGACATACATCTAGACATTGCATCTAGTCATTACATCTAGACATACATCTAGTCATACATCTAGACATACATCTGATCATACATCTAGTCATACATCTAGTCATACATCTAGGACATACATCTAGACATACATCTAGACATGCATCTAGTTCATACATTCTAGTCATACATCTAGACATACATCTAGACATACATCTAGTCATACATCTAGACATACATCTAGACATGCATCTAGACATACATCTTGTCAAGGGGTTGCTGGTCCTGCTGTCGGAGTGACTCTAGGGAACCATGTGCGAGGGCCAGCAGAAGGGCGTGCCCTCGTGGTGCGCTGGTCAGTTGTTCATTCACTCGTACCCAACTAAATACTCCTACATTTGGTGTATAATTTTAATGCAAGAAATGCTTAGTTCTGCAGTTAATGTTAAGGCTAGGTGAGAGGTTAGACCTATAATACAGTCAGTGTCCAGATTTCAGTTTCCATTTAAACCATCTGAACCGTAGGCTACAGTTCCCTTGACGTGTCATAGGCCTATTTGAAGTGTCTGTCTTGTGACTTTCAAATTTGTATAGCGCCTCACAATCATCACATAACATACTTCAGCCGTGCCATCATCCTCTTTCACCACTTCACCATTCTTTCCCAAACATGACTTTTCTGGCCCTCCCCTTCTCTCCATTTCGCAGCTTTTCTCTTATTGAATTAAACTCCAACTTTGTCCTTTTAGCCTCAATGGACCGACGTGAACTTTTTATGCCCGTTCCCAAAAGCATATGGCGATTGGCGAGTAGGCTATTCGGCGGGCATACAGTTTGGCCCTGAAGCTTAGGCTTACCCACTAATGCCAGATAGCCTGAAATAATGAAGTAAATACCACAATGTAGCCTCTACTGTAGATATAAATTGCACAAGAATGACACATTTATGAATTTTTTAAGGCATTGTTTTCTCTTTACTCAACACACGTATTACTAGGTTGCACAAGCCCACCGTGCACAAGGTGCTGCAGGCCCTTGAGGAGAAGGAGCTCCATGCAGATACATAAGGCCCACAAACTCTGCTCCGAGAGTTGAGAGGTCAACCTAACCCTTACCCTAATCCTAACCCTAACCTAACCTGCAGAAGGCCAGAGAGGTGAGAGGCCCGAGAGCTCTGCTCCAAGTGGTCAACTCTGGACACCTACTGTATGGACAAAGACTCAATCATTGTCTCTCTGTACTGCAACTAAATAGTATTTAGGAGGTCTTGAATATAAAAGTGTCCACATAGGATTTACAGATTTTGAAACAAAAAGATGGTCATTACTCAAGGAACTTTGATTCACTCCTACTGTATATCTGTATATCTCCCTCTACATCATTCTGTTGAATGATTCATCTACCATTTGTGGGCGGAGATTGGTTGAGAGGGATGATATGAAAGGAGAATAAGTGTTTCAGTCTGATGCATTGGGTATTTAGCCCAATGACATTCATGTATTTGTGATATAACAATTTAATGAGTAGTATGCAATGTGTATATGTTCTTTTAATTGAGTGTGTGTACCACCCTGATGGATTGCATCATCAGTGACAGCCATTTTTCATGGAAACCTGTATGAACAAGATCAATGTTTACTGAGACATGATGTTTATCCTAAATGATGGACATTCTACTTTATAAATGGAAAACAAAATAGGGCAACGGGAAATTTGGTTTGCGTTTGGCTCATACTATCTGCCCTTTGACCCCGAGCTTGGTGACTTATTCCCAGAAACTACGCCTCTGACCGCTCAAGACCAACGAGCAAACAAAAAAGTCTGGACACATTTATCCTCGTTAAAAATGATTGGTCGGGTAACGAAACCACACAAACACAGAGAGAGAAAGAAGAAGAACAGATTAGCTCAAGTGTTCCAGGAAATGCGCTGCTCTCAGTGACAGCAACGAGGAGTGGTTGATGTCGGAGGAAAAAAGGAGAAGAGGGGGAAGAATTGAGGGGAAAAAGCGAAAGAGTGATTATGTATCACCTGTCGGAGCCATTCTCTGAGATCATCACTATTCATTAAAATAACCTTCACTGGGAAGTGATGCCTGGGTTGTAAACAATCAGTGTACAGTGGCATCAGCAAGAGGGAAGGGGAGCACGCCAGTTCAAAACAACCCCCCACTGCCTATCCTCTCACACGCACACTCTACACCTGCCCCCCACCTTGTCTTTGCAAAGTAATTTGTAGAGTAGAAGATTATTGTTCTCCATCATGGTGACCCTGACTAGTCTGATGGGATGAATACACAGATGAAGATGAATGCAGTTATTCCTTGGCGGAGGTCTGCCTCTTTCAGGGCACATTGGCCCTAATGACATGATTGATAGGCTGTCCAAATCCAGAGGGCCCTCATTAATCACCCAGCTGACTGAATCCAATCATCTGCATCACCTGCACAGTGATGGACAGGAAAGGATACAGAGCAGGTGCTGACACGGATGCACGGCCCTGCTACCAGGAGGAGAAGGAAGGGCCTGGCCCGCCTCTCTCAATGTCACAGCTGCCAAAGGCTGCCTGACAGGCGACACTGTTTCTGCCACCTTATAATTACAAAAAGAAGAAGAGAATAGAGAGGAAAAGAGGGGGGAAACAATGACAGGAAGTCTATCCGGACGGAGGAGAGTGTTTGACAGACGGCGGGCGTCGTGGAAATGGTGAGGAATGTAGGAAGGGCAGGGAAATTACTCGGGCAACTGTCAGGGTAGGGCGGTGTGTGTGTGTGTGTGTGTGTGTGTGTGTGTGTGTGTGTGTGTGTGTGTGTGTGTGTGTGTGTGTGTGTGTGTGTGTGTGTGTGTGTGTGTGTGTGTGTGTGTGTGTGTGTGTGTGTGTGTGTGTGTGTGTGTGTGTGTTGTGTGTTTGTGTGTGTGTGTGTGTGTGTGTGTGTGTGTGTGTGTGTGTGTGTGTGTGTGTGGACCTTGACACACACTCATTCAGATTTGCCCAGCAGATATCACCCACACACATACGCACGGACACACACATCACTTCTGTATAACTGCTTCATCCCGGCAGGCCTTGGCCTCTGGATGGTTTAAACACCTCCATGTGAAGAATATGGTAGAACAGAACATGCTGTGTATCCATGATTTACATTCTTTACACTGATCACTTACAATAGACACCTCAGTGCTGAGGAAAGAGATCCATACAAATGGTTTTGAAATTGGCCGGGAAGTGAAACGTTCAATGGAAAGTAAGAACAGTAGCGCTGTAACTTTCAATGCAGCTAGAAAATAAAAGGCCAAACCTTGAACTCTCCTATATGTTTTTAAAGCATAAAGCATTCATATAATACAGCTTGTGATTCAAGCATTGGGTAGAGTCACTCACAACAGAATGCAGTGTGGCATTCCTAAGAAACGGAATGTTCAGGTAGCAGATGTTCATGGCAACTATGTTCTTTTGTTTCTTCTACCTCCTTCTTTCTGTCTTTGTTCAACACTCTTTCACCCTCCCCTCTCTATCTCTATTTCCATCTCTCTCTTGCTCCCTCTTTCAGTGCGTCTGAGTGGATGGAGAGTGGCGTTCCACAGGAGAGAGGCGGCAGTGATGGCAGAGGTGTGGCTGATGCGGCTGAGCAGAAAATAGGGCTGATAGTCTTGGAGATTTGCCACAAACCAGGTGGCACTGAGTATCTGAGGCAAATCTATCACATCATCCAAGCCAATGAGGTAAGGAAACACTCCCTCTCCCCCGCAATTAGGTGGCTGCTCGCCTGGGGTCGGCGACTGCTCTGGGGAGAGGGTTAGCGGATAGGGGGAGAGGGTGAAGATGTGGGGGGTTACCGCTGGAACCTTCTGCTGCCTGACTGCCTGGCTAAGACACAGACGGCCCTCCTCTGACGACATCACACTGTAGCATCCACTGTCCTTCCTGGACCTATTGTGTAGCATGTGTGAGGGGTGGGGGGTGATGAGATGGAGGAAGGGAGGGGAAGAGTGGGTGAGAGGAGGACAGATGACAGGAGTCCAAAGACCTTCATAGATCTTCTTGGCTATTGTCCTTTTTCTTTTGCTGGCTTACAGAAATATAGTGTACTTTGTCCATTAAAATCTCTTAAGCTCCTCCTTCTTCCACAACGGTCAGACTCAGTGAGTGGTAGAGGGATGTTGTTTGTAGCCGGCAGGTGGTGAGGCCCAAACAGGCTCCAGAGTACCCTCTCCTAGCCGCTTCCACTACCCAGACAAGGTCAAGACAAGGATGGGCAGGTCAGGGTGGGCTGGGCTGACCTGAAGGGGGGATCCACACTGGGGTGCCTCTGTTCACGCCCAAGAAAGACTCTTCCTCCTCTCCTGCTTATACAAAACCATAGCAAAGGTTACACCGTAGTAATGAAGGTAGAGATCTTGCAATAAAATAGTTATCTCTCTCTCTGTCTGGATATCTATATATATCCTTTTCCTCTCCCTTTCTCCTGTATTTCCTTTTCTGTTTCTGGAAAGGTCTGATTAATTTATTTTGTTGTGACAATCAATCAGGGAGAGAGACAGAGAGAGACAGAGAGATACAGAGAGAGACAGAGAGAGAGAGAGTCAGAGAAAGATAGAGACAGAGACAGATAGAGAGAGAGAGAGAGGTGTGTGGAACTAAACTCAGCAAAAAAATACCCTGTCTTTCAAAGATAATTCATAAAAATGCTAATAACTTCACAGATCTTCAATGTAAAGGGTTTC
Source organism: Salvelinus sp. IW2-2015 (assembly GCF_002910315.2). NCBI lineage: Eukaryota > Metazoa > Chordata > Actinopteri > Salmoniformes > Salmonidae > Salvelinus > Salvelinus sp. IW2-2015. The sequence continues at coordinate 78,457 of NW_019957699.1, read as the reverse complement.
AACATTGTTTCCCATGCTTGTTCAATGAACCATAAACAATTAATGAACATGCACCTGTGGAACGGTCGTTAAGACACTAACAGCTTACAGACTGTAGGCAATTAAGGTCACAGTTATGAAAACTTAGGACACTAAAGAGGCCTTTCTACTGACTCTGAAAAACACCAAAAGAAAGATGCCCAGGGTCCCTGCTCATCTGCGTGAACGTGCCTTAGGCATGCTGCAAGGAGGCATGAGGACCGCAGATGTGGCCAGGGCAATGAATTGCAATGTCCGTACTGTGAGACGCCTAAGACAGCGCTACAGGGAGACAGGACGGATAGCTGATCGTCCTCGCAGTGGCAGACCACGTGTAACAACACCTGCACAAGATCGGTACATACGAACATCACACCTGCGGGACAGGTACAGGATGGCAGCAACAACTGCCTGAGTTACACCAGGAACGCACAATCCCTCCATCAGTGCTCAGACTGTCTGCAATAGGCTGAGAGAGGCTGGACTGAGGGCTTGTAGGCCTGTTGTAAGTCAGGTCCTCACCAGACATCACCGGAAACAACTTCGCCTATGGGCACAAACCCACCGTCGCTGAACCAGACAGGACTGGAAAAAGTGCTCTTCACTGACGATTTGTGGTTTGTTTCACCAGGGGTGATGGTCGGATTCGTGTTTATCGTGGAAGGAATGAGTGTTACACCAAGGACTGTACTCTGGAGTGGGTTCGATTTGTAGGTGGAGGGTCCGTCATGGTCTGGGGCGGTGTGTCACAGCATTATCGGACTGAGCTTGTTGTCATTGCAGGCAATCTCAACGAGACTGTGCACTGTGCTGTGCGTTGTGGTACCCTTCCTGCAGGCTCATCCTGACATGACCCTCCAGCATGCCAATGCCATCAGCCATACTGCTCATTCTGTGCGTGATTTCCTGCTAGACAGGAATATCAGTGTTCTGCCATGGTCATTGAAGAGCCCGGATCTCAATCCCATTGAGCACGTCTGGGACCTGTTGGATCGGAGGGTGAGGGCTAGGGCCATTCCCCCCAGAAATGTCCGGGAACTTGCAGGTGCTTTGGTGGAAGAGTGGGGTGACATCTCACAGCAAGAACTGGCAAATCTGGTGCAGTCCATGAGGAGGAGATGCACTGCAGTACTTAATGCAGCTGGTGGCCACATCAGATACTGACTGTTACTTTTGATTTTGACCCTCACTTTTTTCAGGGACACATTATTCAATTTCTGTTAGTCACATGTCTGTGCAACTTGTTCAGTTTATGTCTCAGTTGTGGAATCTTGTTATGTTCATACATATATTTACATATGTTAAGTTTGCTAAAAATTGACCCAGTTAACAGTGAGAGGACATTTATTTTTTTTGCTGAGTTTATGTCAACAGTCTGAAAGTGATTAGTTCCTACTTTTGTTGGGTCAAACAGACAGGTGATAGGTGGAAAGAGAGCATCCCAGTGTCCATAATGTCTGGAACTGTAATTATTTCAATCAGGGATTGAAAATTGCAAAGTGTCCTTCCAGATAATTATCTTTTAAGGCGGCTGTATTTGTCCCCGAGATCTTGGGAAGAAGTGTCAAAGTCAAACTCTTTGACCTCTCTCTCTCATTCTCTCTCTCTTTCTCTCGCTCGCGCTCTCTCTCAAGCCACTGTTGAGCTCCAAGCTGTGTGCTTCCAGTGACCCCCCAGATGAGTCTCCTCAGACAATGATCTTTGCCCTGGAATCAGACAGTACCCCTCACCCCAGTTCAAGCCCCTCCACCAGTTTGACCACATCGGCAGCAACAGGTTGACCGCTGTCAATTCTTAACTTTTTAGCACCATTGTTTCACTTGAAAGCTGTATTTTGTATTTCACACACAATGCAAACGTAAATGTTTCAAAGTCATTTTAATATATAAGAATTTGAGAGTATTTAGTACATGTGTGTGTGTGTGTGTGTGTATGTGCATTTGTGGTAGCGTACATGTATTGTATGGATGTTTAACTTTGTGGGACACTAAAGTTGGTTTGGAATGTATGTGCACTACCGGTCAAAAGTTTTAGAACAGCTACTCATTACAGGGTTTTTCTTTATTTTTACTATGTTCTACATTTTAGAATAATAGTGAAGACATTAAAACTATGAAATAACAGATGACCTGGCCTCCACAATCCCCCAACCTCAACCAAATTGAGATGGTTTGGGATGAGTCGGACCGCAGATTGAAGGAAAAGCAGACCACAAGTGCTCAGCATATGTGGGAACTCCTTCAAGAGTGTTGGAAAAGAATTCCAGGTGAAGCTGGTTGAGAGAATGCCAAGAGTGTGCAACGCTGTCATCAAGGCAAAGGGTGGCTTTTTGAAGAATCTCAAATATAAAATATATTTTGATTTGTTAAACACTTTTTTGGTTACTACATGATTCCTTATGGGTGATTTTCATAGTTTTGATGTCTTCACTATTATTCTACAATGTAGAAAATAGTAAAAATAAGGAAAAACCCTTAAATGAGTCTGTGTTCTAAAACGTTTGACCCGCAGTGTATGTATGTTTAACTTTGTGTCAAGGCCACTAAAGTGATGTTGGAATGAGGAGTACTGTCCGGTGAGATGGGTGTAGTGACAGTCTCAGAAGTTGCCAGCGCTTTTTGGAGATGAACCTCACTATTCTCCATAGGTCTCTCTCTCTCAGAACAGGATTTAGTCTGTGAGGGAGACCAAAGACACTTTAAAAGATGAAAGAGAAGAGGGAAGTTTTACCATTTAAAAAAGGAGGACTTTTAAAGCACAGCTCTTCAAGGATTTGAGCTGAAGCCCCTTACCCCAACCTTCCTCCCCTGAGCTTTATAGAATATTTTAGGAGCTACAGGTAGTTCAACGTGAGAACTTTTCTGTCATGGGACAAACCAGCGATATCATAAAAAACAATCAACAAAGTCACATATTTTTTGAGAATTGTTCTCTCTCTCTGCCTCTTTGGGACGCATTGATGCTGTTCTGATCCCTTCTGAAATACCTGTTTTCCTGCTATTGTTCTCCAGAGCAGACACACTATAATCCTCTGGCTCTCTGTTTTCCTCCTTATCACAGGAAGCTGCATAGCTTTGCATAGAAACACCCTATTAAGAGAATGATTAAAATGCCTTCTCCGCTTTAGGTGCCTGTGTTGTTTGTCAAATCAAATGGAGGAAGGAGAGAAAAAAATCCAGATCCATCAATCACGTCTGGGGGAGGTGAGGGAAGGGGGGAGGAGGAGAAGGGGAGAGGAGGAGGAGGAGGAGCAGGAGGAGGGAGGGGTGCCGAAGTCGCCTTCCCCTCCTTTTGTCAATAAAACTCAGCCTGGAGTTAAGCGTGACATTTTGGCAATCAAAGCAATCAGATTTGTATTTGCCTTTCAGACACAGTGCTGTTCTTCCCTGCACACAAAGGAGGGAGAGAAGGGGGGTAGAGAGAGAGAGATATATAGAGAGAGAGACAGGTAGAGAAAGGGAGAGAAAGAGAGATAGAGGGAGGGGTGCTGGGCAGTGTGCCACGGCAAAACAGTTCGAAGAGTAACGACTCCCCTCACAAAATGTATTTATCTTTTTATAAATGATGGCTATATCCCCCCCAATGGATTTATAAATGAATTGCTGTCTTATTGGAATAAAAACCTTCTTGTGCAGAGATGATTGATATGACGTGTCTGCGTCCTCGTTCAGGAACCCCTCCTCCTTAGTTAGTCCACCTCAGCTGGAGCTGTAATTTACTGATCATATTAACTGTGATTAATAACTAACAATACGTCCCCTCATACATCAACAGGCAGCCATGGGAGAAGACTGGGCCTCGGACTGGGCCATGCTACTGCCAATTTACCAGGGGATGGGTCGATTGACCTTGAAAACGCTACTGGCCAACAGGTAATGGCGCCTCCCTCTTGTCTCTCCGTCCTACCCACATACAAAAAATATGGCACCCTTGCACTTTTCTTAAATAATTCCCTATTTCTTCAAAAATAAGAAAGAATTGAGGTTCAAATTGGTCTCCATACTCCAACATTGCAGAACCACTTTTATTTTTGTAAACTTAAGTTTACATTTTTAATTTAAGAAAACACCCAGCTAGCTCGTTTGGTTCCTTGTAAGTTGTGGGAACGTACATTTTTGGTTTAACATTGGTTCTGGTAATGAAGCCATATGTTTCCTGAGTGGTAAAACTATTTTTAAATGTTCTGTGAACTGAAGTGAACATTTTGCCTATTCTGGGAACATTTATTTTTAGGTTGCAGTTTCTGAGGACAGTCTACTCTGGTTCCTTGAAAATTTTCCTGGGAGGTTTTATTAATGCTTTGAGAACAGAAATGATAGGTTTTTGAATAACTTTCTTTTCACTGAATGTTTCAGTAAGAATTTTAATAACGCTTCAAGCTTATTTTGGTTTCACTTTTTTTACTCCAAGCACCGATAGGACAATTCCTTAGGCATTAATCATGCAAACACATTTCTAGCATGCCATGTTTTCTTACGCTTATGAAGCTGGTCATTTTAGTCTATTCAAACAAACTCCATTTCAAAGGGAAAAAACACTCATTAAGATCAGGGCATTAAGATGTGGCCAATTAGTGAGCGAGGCCAACACACCTGAACACACTTAACAAGATAGAGGACGGAGAGTTTTGTTGATGCTGGGAACGGAATGTATATGTTTTTAATAACATTCTTAGAACGTTCTCTGAATATTTCTAAAGTTTCCCTGTGGTTTTTATGGAACATTTTCTTAACATAGGAAACGTTATGGTGAAGTACTGAAATTCCCATTGTTTCTTAACGTTCTCTCAACTATTCTTTGAACATTCCCATTGTCAAACCATTTGGATAAAGTTCCTAGAACATTACCAACATTGAAATGAAGTGTAACCATGTTTGAACATTTAGTAAACTTTCTATGAAAATAATGAAGCACCAAGAAGTTGTGAGAAGGTTGAATGCAAAATAACCATTGGACAACAATACTCTCACTAAGCTCAAAGAAACATATGGTTCTCAGAATGTTATGTGCTAGCTGGGCAAAGACCAACGGCATTAACAAAATGATTGGCATAAGGGGGGTGTTATTTTCTTCAATGCTTCATTTGGTCATTGGTAAACATAGGAAGACTCCACTTCTAAAGGAAACACAAGAAAGCCTGATTGAACTTCTTAAAAACTCACCTAAACAAGCCTAAATCTTCGGGGAAATGTTCTGTGGTTAAATTTAACAAAATTTGAGCTATTTGCAAAGCACTGTTTTTACTGACAACCAAATTAAGCATTCAATGAAAAGAACACCATTGAAAGATGGGGGAGGTTTGATAATGATGTGGGGTTTCTTTGCTGCCTCTGGTACTGGGGGCCTTGAACATGCGCAAAGCATCATGAAATCAGCTACTTTTCCCTCCTCCTCCTCCCTCATCGAAGACTCCAGACGGGAATCATATTCATAACCTATGGCGAGAGCTGAAAACATCAGTTGGTGGATTGCATCCTCATTGATGGCTATAAGACGCATTTGTCTGAAATGATGTTGGCCAAACACTGTGCAACCAACTACTACTACCCACTGGGCACACACTGGTTGAATAAACATTGTTTCAAATTGACGTTGAACCAATGTGGAATAGACGTTGAATTGACGTCTGTGCCCCGCGGGTTGCTCAGGGATGCCAATAGTTTGTCTATTCCATTTTCCTTTCATTTCTAAATACAAATTGTAAACATAAGTTTACAAAAAGTGAATTGGTTATGCAATGTTGAAAATCCAACAACAAGGTGTGGTGAAGAAAAGGTTGTTTTTGGTTTCTTTTACTTATTTGAAAGGAAAATGTAAGAAAAGAGGAAGGGTGGCTACATCTCTACACATGCTGAATGGTAGCTAACTACTGCCTGTCATGTCACCGCTGTACAGTAGGTGTGGTGGATAGAGGGAGATAGGGAGAGAAAGGGGGGGAGAGAGGGAGGAGGGAGGGTCTTCAGTGGCTAGCGAAGAACTGAAAGACTGATGGGGTAATGGAGAGGCAGGGCCGATGTGTGTGTGTGTGGGTGTGTGTGGGTATGGGGAGGGGGGGTGTCTACGGTACATAAACATACAATACATAGGTGGTTCAGTTTCTGTTTTACAAGTTTATTTCCCCAGATCCCCCTTTCATTCAAACTTCAGACTAGACAACCCTCAATCATCAGGGAACACCTTATGTGCATGGTGACTTCTCACTCTTACTTTTCAAAAGACCGGGGCTCCTGTGAGTTTCACAGAAGAGAAGAGAGACAGAAAACAGAGGAAGAGTATACCGTTCTTAGAAAAGAACAAGATGAAGGTCTTCACTTGTCAAGATTTAGGTTACTGTATCAACCTTTGTGAGGAGTGTGAGTGAAATGTAGAGTTGTGTGAGGTATGGGGGAAGGTTATGGCCACGAGTCCTTACAGACACCAGCCCAGGAAAAACTCCTGGCCCTCTCCTCTGTCCTACGTGTGTGTGTGCGTGTACGTGTGTGGGTGGCCTAGAGATTAAGATCATTGGGTTGGTTTGAATCACCGAGTTGACTAGATGAAAAATCTTGAGCAAGTTACTTAAACCCTAGTTGCTCAGGATAAGTCTCTGCTAAATGACTAAAATATTGTTGTTTTAATTTGTGTGTATGATGGGTTTGTAATGTGTGGTGATAAAGGTCTGAAGGTCCAGTCACCGAGGCCCCTGGCCTTGAAGGGGTTGTTATCAACTGGGTCAAGGGGGCTAGTTTAGTCCTTTTGTCAACTGATTGAAGCGGTGCAACTATACCCTCCTCCCCCTCCTCCCCCACTCTGTACAGGGGCATATAAATATTTATACAGGTAGGTAACACATATTAGGCAGCAATACTTCAGCCCGCACACAACCCTTAATTCACAGCTGTCACCCTGCGAGCTGTCAGGCTGCCGTAAGGCTAGAGCACCTTGTCTCGCCGGCTACATGAAATCCATTTTAAATCACCCTCATTGTTACACGCACCTTCTAACAAAGGGCAAGCGCTGCATCTCTGCTTGGACACCGTTGTAATAAGAGTGCACTGAATCCATGTCCCTGGGCTCAGCCTGTTCCCCTACTCCCCTCGTCCCCTGCCCCGTCACCGCCACCAACACTTTGTTACACGTGTTAAAGGCCTAGTGCAGATGTTTCAGTGCAGATTTTCCTGTGTTTTATATACTGCACATAATGAGATTGGAATAATACTGTGAAATTGTAAAGATGAAGATAATATATTTTGAGTGTAAGGGCTGTTTGAAAAGACTCCCTGAAATTTCACCCTGTTTTGGTGGGATGGACATCACCAGGTGGTACATTAGTTAATTGTTAAATAAGAGAGTTCCAAACCTCCCTTCCAATATCAGCTAGTTTTCAGTTTTCCCCTACCAACTCAGACCACTCCTAGACAGTCCTTTCAAAATTCTTGCTTTTGAAATTGCTCTTTGCTAAGAAGCTGTTTTTGTTTATTTTTGACAATTTTAATTGAGAGCAATCAGAGTAAGTACTTATTTGCTTCCTAGAAATTATTTGATATTGAGATGAAAAAGGCTGCATTGGACCTTTAAAAACAGATCCTGTCAGGCAACTTCTGAGCCAAATTACTGCAAGGATTATTCATGAATGGCCCTGAATGGGGACGACTGAACTGTATGAGAGAGAGAATGAGCGAGGGGGAGTTGGACAGTGGGTAAGAGAGGGAGAAAGAAAGAAAACAAGAGAGAGGGAAAAAGAGAGGGAGAAAGAGAGGGAGAGAGAGAGAGACAGAGAAAATATAAATAATTCTGTCATGAAAAGAAAAAGAGGAAGGGAGGGAGAGAGAGAGAGACCATATTATATAATTCATAATTCAACGTAATCTTTCAGTAAAAGCGTAGAAAGATTGTCTACTTTGTCTCATTAGTCTGCTCTTTGTTGAGAGAGAATCAGGTTTACTTTGGATTACCAACTGGATTTGGATTTGACTGAGTCGCTCAGAAAATAAGTTTGCTGGATAACTCTAGTATAAGCTGTGAAAGTTTTCCATGGTAGCTCTCTCCTCTATGGTGGAGAAATACATTCTGATGTGGATCTGAGGGAGGAAGTCTATGATATTGTAGTAAAAAGAGGATGACTATTATGATGATGAGGATATGACTCTTATGATGATGAGGATGGCTCTTATGATGATGAGGATGACTCGTATGATGATGAGGATTACTCGTATGATGATGAGGATGAGGATGACTCTTATGATGATGAGGATGACACTTATGATGATGAGGATGACCATTATGATGATGAGGATGACTCTTAGGATGATGAGGATGATTCTTATGATGATGAGGATAACTCTTATGATGATGAGGATGACTCTTATGAGGTGAGAAATGGACTCCTATGGATGATGAGGACTGCCTCTTATATGAATGGTTATACACTTATTGATGATGAGAGACTCTATGATTGATGAAATGGACTTATGATGATAGATGATCTGTATGATGATTGAGATTGATTCTTAAGTGATGAGGATGCCACGCTATAGATGAGAATGATTGATGATTATGAGGATTTTTTTTTTTTTTTTTTTGGTGATTCTTATGAGTGATGACGATAACTTATGATGATGAGGATGAATTTTTATGATGATGAGATGACACTCTTATGATAGAGACTGAGATGATTCTTATGATGATGAGGATAAACTCCTTATGATGATGAGGAATGACTCTTATGAGGGTGAGGATGACTCTTATGATGATGAGGATGCCACGTTGGATGAATGATGAGGATGACGAATCTTATGATGATGAGGATGGACTCTTATGATGATGAGGATGACTTATGATGATGAGGGGATGATCTTTATAGGATGATGAGATGACATTATGATGATGAGGATGATTCTTTATGATGATGAGGGATGACTCTTATGATGAATGAGGATGACTCTTATGATGATGAGGATGAATTATGAATGAGGATGACTCTTATGATGATGAGGATGACTCTTATGATGATGAGGATGACTCTTATGATGATGAGAGATGACCATTATGATGATGAGGATGACACTTATGATGATGAGGATGACTCTTATGATGATGAGGATGACCATTATGATGATGAGGATGACCATTATGATGATGAGATGACTCTTATGATGATGAGGATGACCATTATGATGATGAGGATGACTCTTATGATGATGAGGATGACCATTATGATGATGAGGATAATATAAATGTAGATCACGTTGACAATGTGTATGAGATTATACAACGGTTGGGTCTAACTCGGATGCTGATTGGTTAAAACTGCAAGTTACCACCTAAATCTATGACGTGTATTTACTCTGTTCCATCTGACTGCACAATCGACTGTTTCATCAGCTCAGCCAGCCATTTATACACTAGATCTACACTGTAATAAAGCATCTACACATTATCTATTATTTTCTTTAGACCAGCAGTGGAGATCTGTAATAGCCTTGCTGTCTGTCTCTCCGACATGTGCAACATTGTTTCAATATTGAAATGTGATCTCTGTCTGTCCCATGGTAATGAACATGTTAGGAGTCGGGACGAAACGACAGGCTGTCAGCTTTTCAGCCAGTCGAAATCATGGATCAGCATTATTTTTAAGGATATAAACAAAGAAATGGCAGTAAAAGAAAATCGAAACGCAGCTAGTTTGCTGTCATTCCAGCTTCTGACTTTGCGCTCTCCACTAACTCATCTTCCTCATTGTCATTGAGAGGACTTTAGCCAGTCTCCTTGTGTGTGAGTCCCCAGCCCCGCCCCAGAACCAGCCCAGACCAGCCAGACAGCCCAGACCAGCCCAGACCAGCCAGACCAGCCCAGACCAGCCCAGACCAGCCCAGACCAGACCAGCCCAGACCAGCCCAGACCAGACCAGCCCAGACCAGCCCAGCACCAGCCCAGACCACCCAGACCAGCCAGACCAAGCCCAGACCAGCCCAGAACCAGCCCAGAACCCAGCCAGACCAGAACCAGCCCAGACACAGCCCAGACCAGCCCAGACCAGCCCAGACCAGCCCAGACCAGACCAGCGGCATGTTACTTCCAGTGTCTGGGCTTTAGATTACATTATAATGGAGGGGTTATGAGTAACATGTCAGTCTGGTACAGGAGCCCTGGTTAATCACTGGTGGGATGGCTTCATTACAGGACAGAACACACATGTACACACACACACACACTCGGCTACCTTGACGCTGTGGTTGAGGCCAACATGAGCAGAGTGGATTTCTACAGTGTGGGTTCCCAGTCTTTGTCATCTGTCACTGTGCGCTCTGTAGCCAACATGTCATCTATCATATCCAGATGGAGCTTTTCAACAGAACCAGCCTGATTAGTCCTCTCTAGCCCTCCAGTCCTGCTACCTGACAACTAGGACAGACCCTCCCACTATCACCCCCAAAAACGACAAGTTACCTCACATTTAATAATGGTCATTTTCATCATATAGCAGACAGTAACTTGTAAAAGTCTAAGATAAGGGCTGTAAAATCCATATATTAGGATTATCATTAGTATTACTAAAAGTTGAATACACATTTTTTCATGGACAAAATATTTCAGTTAACATACAGTATGCCCAGTACATGGTTTCAGGGGATGTAGTTCACTTGAGTGATGGCAACATATTCAGAGCAGAGTTTCAATGAGCAGCAGCTGTCATATGGCTACATGTTCAGTGTAACTATATATTATACAGTACCAGCCTTGACCACCTATGTAAGGAGTTTATATGTAAAGCATGGATTAATAAATCAATAGACCACATTTACACCGTATTAAATGTAGTAATCACACTGCCACTTCTTACACACTGAACTATTAAAGCACAATGCCGAGGTGCACGGCGTGTTCTGTTTGATGCCCTGGCTTGCTCTCCACCATCAAGGATAGGGCTTTTGTTCCCCTGACGCTCTGCGGATTCAAATGACTGAATGAGAATAACCCTCCTGTGTTGAACAGATTCTCCCTGCATCAATCTATTTGTTGGGTGACCTCTCATTGTGCTATCCAACTTAAAGCCTCTACACAGTGTTCAAAAGAAGCTCGAGGCCTTTGTTTGGGTTTCAATTAAAACTCACACAGAAGACGATACACACATGTCCACCCCCTCTCTCTAATTCTGGGGAAGAAGTCCTTGTGGAAGTAAGACTTCATTTAGGAAGGTTGTTTAATCCATCTGCAGTGGAGGAGAGTGGTGTCCATGTGTTCTTTACCACTAGGTCCTCTCTCTGTGTGTGTGTGTGTGTGTGTGTGTGTGTGTGTGTGTGTGTGTGTGCGTGCGCACGTGCGTGCGTGCGTGCATGTATGTGTATGTGTATGTGTATGTGTATGTGTATGTGTATGTGTGTGTGTGTGTGTGTGTGTGTGTGTGTGTGTGTGTGTGTGCATGCGTGCCACCACACCACCACTCAGAATGGATGAGTTTGCTCTTCACTGGGAGATGATGATGATGGTATTGTGAACTGGTTGGTCAGGCAGCCATGGATGAGGGATAGGGCTGCGTCTTTTTTATCCACGCCAACCTTGGTGCAAAACCACGCCCACAAGAAAACTAGCAACTGATTGGTCAGAGTTCGGTTGTTCCCTGTGTTTTAAAGAATGAATGTTAGAGCCAGAAACAAAACAATGCCATCCATACCTTGCAAACCAATGATTGCAAATTGTTAAAAGTAGTCCTTGTGTTGTATGGTTTGTTTCACTTTGAAATCATTGGTATTTGTTTGACATACATTTTAAAGTGAAAAATATGACTGTCAGCATCACTCTGTTACCGTGGAATTGCCCTACTGCTCGTCTTAGTCCAGTCCCACATCTTGTTATCACTGACTTGGCTGAATTAATAACCATAGTTTCCTCTTTTGATACAGCAGTCTTAAAATGGACTGCTACCTCGATTTCAACATTAAGATGTTAAAACATTAAAACTGCAATTGAAATCTGTCTCTGACATTTCTTTCCTCTCTCTTCAGTTCTACTCAGGAGACAGGTCAGTGTGTGTAGAGAGGACACATTTGACCAGGTGGAGTCAGGTTTCTACTCAGGAGACAGGTCAGTGTGTGTAGAG
>NW_019957699.1:54319-65503 GCF_002910315.2 Salvelinus sp. IW2-2015 | reverse complement strand
GGTGGTGTAAGAGAGGAGCACCATTTGTACCAGGTGGAGTCAGGTTTCTACTCAGGAGTGAGAACAGGTTCAGTGTGTGTAGAAGGTAACGACTTGTGAGACCAAGGTGGAGTTCGTTTCTAGCTGCCCAGGCAGAGTCAGGTCAGTGTGTGTAGAGAGAACACGATCTTGAGCAGGTGGAGTCAGGTTTCTACTCAGGGGAGACAGGTCAGTGTGTAGTAGGATGGGATACCATGTTTGACCAGGTGGAGGTCAGGTTCGTACTCAAGTGCTAGAGACAGGTCAGTAGTGTGAAGTAGCAGCAACATGGACTTTGATAAGCGTGGAGTCAGGTTCTTACTGCCAGGAGCACGGTCAGTGTTGTGTAGAGAGGACACATTTGAACCAGGTGGAGTCAGGTTGTCTACTCAGAGAGACAGGTGCAGTTACGTGTGTAGAGAGGACACATTTGAGCCAGGTGGAGTACTCATGGTCTACTCCAGTTTGAGACAGGTCAGTGTGTGTAGAGAGAACATATTGATCAGGTGGAGTCAGGTTTCTACTGCAGAGACAGGTAGTGGTGTGTATGAGAGGAACATTTGATTCAAGGTGGAGTCAGGTACACGGGAACCGTCCTCTACTCTCCTGACTGGCCTGTACACTCGCGGGAACCGTCCTCTACTCTCCTGACTGGCCTGTACACTCTCGGGAACCGTCCTCTACTCTCCTGACTGGCCTGTACACTCTCGGGAACCGTCCTCTACTCTCCTGACTGGCCTGTACACTCACGGGATCCGTCCTCTACTCTCCTGACTGGCCTGTACACTCTCGGGAACTGTCCTCTACTCTCCTGACTGGCCTGTACACTCGCGTGACCCTTTTCTTCTCTCTCGACAGTGTTTGCTCATGCAATGATGTTTCATGTTGCTCGTGCGCATCATCTAGTTCTCATTGGACTGTTGGTTCGAATTTGACACCATAGAAGACACCCTCACAACACAAGCACATCCTCAAAGCTACCAAGGCATAGGCCTACATATCTCAAAATTATCTCAAGAGTTATTCTATGTTCTGTATAGTAGATACTATAGAATACCACGCATGCTTGAGTGGACTAGGAACTACAGTATTTGGTACAGTCATATGAGCTCAAAAGTTCTAATGCATATAATTATTGATTCCCTTCTGCATTGTCATTGCTACTGCCTTCTGCATTGTCATTGCTACTGCCTTCGGCATTGTCATTGCTACTGCCTTCTGCATTGTCATTGCTACTGCCTTCTGCATTGTCATTGCTACTGCCTTCTGCATTGTCATTGCTACTGCCTTTGGAACAATAGTATTGAAGTGCTTTATAGGAAATAGGAAATGCCAGTCCATGCCACGCCGTGGATGAGCAGCTCTTTAAGTCGCTGTGATAGACACAGTGCTTTCAGGAAGTAGGAAAATACCATCTGTTCCAAACCGCCACCATATGGTGGTCTTTATCCCTGGGAATAAAATAAAAACAAATACTGTGTCAGAATGTTTGATGATTGTCTTTCTTTCTCCACGGATGCTGTACAAACTGGGGGGGAGAGACTATCGGTTACTCGCCTTAAAGGTGATGTTAGTTTGTCTTTGTGAGGCTTTGTGTCTATCTGGTTCTGTGCTTTGACGAACTCTGACATCACAGGCGAACAGAGCTGTCAAGGTTAAGGAGAGTGACGTTCCTGCGGCAACGTTTCTCAAGCTGTTGGCTGTCCTCCATCTTGTGAGGGAGGAAATTTAAAAGACTCACTTTTGAAAGTCAGGAGCTTGTGATGTGTCATTGAGGAAAATACGTATTTTCTATCCTCCATTCCCTTGTGGTTGTGTCCCTCTTACTGACTGATGGGTTGGGACAGAAGGGCCTTCTTGTTGCTGGAGTATATCTTCTGTCTTGTTGGTTCTACACAGTGTTTTTGGCACTTCTCCATGTGGACAGCTCTGACATATTGAGGTTTTCATTAGCTGTAAGCAGGTGTGGTTTGGGGGTGTGTATGGGTTTGTGTGTGTGTGCATGCATCTGTGCATGGACGTGGATGCATGCGTGCATGTGTATGTGTGTGTGGTTGTCTGTATGCATGTATGTGTGATGTCTGGTGGTTTGTTCCAAATGCGAATAAATCAGTGATGCCTGGGATAAGGCCGTGGCCCCTCCTCACACGGCACAGACAAGCTGAAAGGCTCATTAATCAAACGCCGAGTCACAGATGTGATGACTTCCACACAAACCGCCAGCAGACTGCGAAAGTCACATTCAACAGAGTCAACTGTCAGGCAGGGGCAGGCAGTCCGAGCCGCACTTCCCCTCTCCGGGTCTCTATTCCTTTCTCTCTCTCTCTCTCCCACCATCTATCTTCACTCCATTCTTATCTCCAGTGTGTTGCCTCAGGTCCATCTGAAATGTTAGTCTCTCTGGAAATGTGCTATAGGCTCCGTGTAAATCTATGGGTCCTGAGAATGAAAATGGCTGATGTGTTGTGAAGTCCCTGCAGTAGAATGCAGTGGTCGATGTCTGTTGCTGTGTGCTCCTCTAAGGTCTCCCTATACACCCATAGCTCCACCAGCAGTGCTAGAGAAAACCCCTCTCCAGGCTAAAACAGCCCTTTTTTTTCAGATGACGTCACGGTGAACGTCAGACTCGACTCATCACTACGTAGCTTGAGATCCCATTGATCTGCTCTAAAGTCCTCCCAGACAGGAGAGTAGAGTAAGTAACAAAGCCCACCGTGCCTGATTAAAAATGCAGGTCCCTGGATGTGACAAATCTAATGACAGGCCGGGTGGTGAGTGGCGACTGTTGTGCATGGAAGGAGGCGTGTTTGCCGTGGTTCTGCATTGGAGAGGAGCACCCCCGGCGCCATCCTCATTACCCCCTCCACCCTTCGCCCACGAAGCGCCAAGCATTCCGCCACTTGCATGGTGTCCAGGAAGAGAACATTTTTAGAGGGATTCGTGTCTGTCACCATTCAACTGTGACTTAGTGATGGAGATGGAGGCTCACTCACACTAGCTCTCTGTTACTGGGCTGAGAGAAGGCTCAAAGACACATCATTGACTGAACAGTTTTCAGTCAATGACTACAACCACAGTGTGGTTGTAGTTTCAGATGACTGTGTGGTTTTAGTTACAGATGAATGTGTGGTTTTAGTTACAGATGACTGTGTGGTTGTAGTTACAGATGACTGTGTGGTTGTAGTTTCAGATGACTGTGTGGTTGTAGTTACAGATGACTGTGTGGTTGTAGTTTCAGATGACTGTGGGTTTTAGTTCAGGAATGACTGTGTGGTTGTAGTTACAGATGACTGTGTGGTTTGGTAGTTTCAGATGACTGTTTAGTTCAGTGACGTGGGTGTTTACAAGATGACGGGGTAGTTTCAGATGATTTGGTTGTAGTTTCAGAATGACTTGGTTGTAGTTTAGTTAACTTCAGTGGATGTATTCGATGATGGTTGTAGTTTCAATGACTGTGTCGTTTGTTTAGTTTCAGATGACAGTTGTGGTTTTAGTTTCAGATGACTTGTCGTGTTTTAGTTTTCTGATGATTGTGGTTAGTTTCTCAGATGACAGTGGCAGGTTTTTAGTTTTACAAGATGACTGTGTGGTTTTAGTTTCAGATGATGTGGTGGTTTAGTTTCAGAATGGACTGTGTGGTTGTAATTTTCAGATCTGACTTGTGGTTGTAGTTACACCGATGACTGTGGTGGTTTTAGTTTCAGATGACTGTTGTGTTGTAGTTTCAGATGACTGTGTGGTTGTAGTTACAGATGACTGTGTGGTTTTAGTTTCAGATGACAAGTGCGGTTTTAGTTTCAGATGACTGTGTGGTTTTAGTTTCTTGATGATTGTGTGGTTTTAGTTTCAGATGACTGTGTGGTGTTAGTTTTCTGATGATTGTGTGGTTTTAGTTTCTGATATTGTGTGGTTGTAGTTTCAGATGACTGTGTGGGTTGTAGTTTCAGATGACTGTGTGTTGTAGTTCAGATGACTGTGTGGTTTTAGTTTTCATATGACTGTGTGGTTGTAGTTTTCAGATGACTGTGTGGTTTTAGTTTCAGATGACAGTGTGGTTTTTAGTTTCAGATGACTGTGTGTGTTTTAGTTCAGATGACAGTGTGGTTGTAGTTTCAGATGACTGTGTGGTTGTAGTTTCAGATGACTGTGTGGTTGTAGTTTCAGATTGACTGTGTGTTGTAGTTACAGATGACTGTGTGGTATTCGTGCTAAACAGACTCTCTCAAAACAACCAGCTGTCACCCTCCATCTTGTCAACCCCCCCTCCTTCATGATTGGCAGGCCTCCTGTTTCTCCGTAATTCCTCTTGATTTAGCCATAAATTACCCTTCCAAACCTGCTAAAGCATTTACATGATATTAGGAGCAGAACACGCCACAATTAAGCCCTTTCAGGTAATTCCAGGGCTAATTTAACAGCAAACAACTGCCACATATTCTTTGTTCACATGTTGCCTCTGTTTGACTCCATCATACTTCAGAATGGGAAACTCAATTCCTTTCTTTTTTGAAAGACTTACATTAGCTAACTAAACACCTCATGTAAAACTAATGACAGATCCTGATATATTGACATAAGACCAAATTCTTGACACTTTTCTCCCACTCAATGACCACTCATTCCACATGGTATCTTTCCCTCTTGTGTTAGTGTGATATCAGTGCTGTCAGTATGATGGGGTGTTCAATGCCTGCTACAGTAGTGTCTCCAGAGGACTCCAGTGTAAAGCAGGCCTGTAAGCTCATATCTCAGTGGTGATCTGATCTTGTTGCTGGGAGGTGGGAGTGCAGGTGAATGTGGAGGTGTTTCTGCCTGATGAGGGGGACAGAGTCCCAAAGACCTCCACCCCAGCCCCTTGGGCAGATGGTCAGCTGGCCTTGTCACTGCCAGGACACATGAGCGGTCATTGAGATTCGGCGACAGTTATCTGTTAACATTCTTTAGCAAGGAGAGGTGTGTGTGTGTGTGTTGTGTGTGTGTGTGTGTGTGTGGTGTTGTGTGTGTGTGTGTGTGTGTGTGTGTGTGTGTGTGTGTGTGTGTGTGTGTGTGTGTGTGTGTGTTGTGTGTTGTGTGTGTGTTGGTGTGTGTGTGGTGTGTACACACAGGGTTTTAGTGTTAGTTGTGTATTAAAGGTTGTTGGACCATTATTGAGAAGGAGAGGCTGTCACAACATCTTCCCTTCACATGCCCTTGGAAGAGAAGTTCACAAAGCCAAAGTAATTATCCACTCATTCTCTCACTGCAGGCTGTGTGATTAGAGGCTTGTGTGTATGTGTATTGCCTGTTTGTGTGTGTGCCAAAGTGTGTGTGTGGTGCGTGTGTGTCTTTGTGGTGTGTGTTGTAGATATTGTCTCCCCAGTATTCTACAGGTTGATGAGACGAAAACATTGATATTTAGGATGGAACTGTTAAGTTAGATTTCTCACATGATCATGTTCTCTGAATGGTTCAGAATTGGTGGACTAGAGGGCATATCCACTGACCTGAACACTCCTGCTCACTGAGCCTGTAGAGGGCACGTAATGGCTGACATTTGGTTGTTAGGCCTCTCTAACTGCCAACGGCGAAGCGTCTCTGACTCCGTTCTAATGTATGACGTTCAGGACATTTGTGGATTCATCTCTTCCTCCTTCCACCCTCTCTCTCCCTCCTCTCTATTCCCTTAGTCTCTTTCTCTCAAATTGCTTTCCGCCATGTACTCCTCCTTTCTCACACTTGTCTTGACAGTCGTATACCATCTACAGTGAACAACTCCACATGGACAGAGCCTAACTTCCCACAACTCTAAACACACACACACACACACACACACACACACACACACACACACACACACACACACACACACACACACACACACACACAACACACACACCACACACACACACACACACACACACACACACACACACACACACACACACACACACCACACACACACACACACACCATCTCACTCCACTCCCCCTCGTCTCCATCGGCTCCCTTCCCATTCACCTTGTCTTGTTGGCACACCTCTTACTGTCTTCTCCCTGTCACTCAGACACCTCCACTCGCAATATTGTGTGGCAGTAAGCTGCCCAACCACAGCCTCGAAACAGAGTATTATGAACTCTTGCGCAATCAGAGGTCTTGCTGTTCCAACTGCCTCTTTTTGTCTAATCCTCTTATTGAGTCTCTAACCATGGAACAGGCAGTCCATTATTCACCATGTGAACAGGGCAGTCCATTATTCACCATGGAACAGGGCAGTCCATTATTCACATGGAACAGGCAGTGTGTGTGTGTGTGTGTGTGTGTGTGTGTGTGTGTGTGTGTGTGTGTGTGTGGTGTGTGTGTGTGTGTGTGTGTTGTGTGTGTGTGTGTGTGTGTGTGTGTGTGTGTGTGTGTGTGTGTGTGTGTGTGTTGGTGTGTTTGTGTGTGTGATGCCACTGTCAGTCCATGATTGACCCATAGCTTTACCAAACAATCACTCATTCACATCCTCCCTGTCTGCATCTCTAGCACCGCCCCCCTCCCTGTTGTCACATTTTCTCCTGCTCCTCCCTTCCGGCGTACGATGTCGCCAGAATACTAACCACCGGTCCTGGGATTCATCATTCCTGAGGAGTCACTATCAAGACCGGCAGGGTGAGTGGGCACGATTCCTTCCATGGGCTGAGTACGCCCAGAACTCCCTATGTTACTCCTCCACTGGGTTGACCCCCTTCCAGTGTGTTTTGGGTTTCCAGCCAGCCCTGGCCCCGTGGACACTGGGCCAGACCGCGGCTCCTGCGGTAGATGAGTGGTTCCGGCATGCGAAGGAGGTGTGGAGCAACGCGCATGTGAGACTCCAGACCCCTGTGTTCCATTCAGAGGACTGTGTCTGGCTCTCTACCAGGAACCTCCCACTCCGCCTGCCCTGCAAGAAACTGAGTCCCTGCTCTGTGGAGCCGTTCAAGGTTCTCCGGAGGGTCAACGAGGTGACGTACAGGTTACAACTACCCAGTTACTTCCCAGGTGGTTCCTGGTCCCCTTGCTGATACTGTCCCCCCTGTCCCCCACAACACACACCTCCACCCCCCCTGGACATTGAGGAGGGTCCGACGTACGCTGTCAGATCCCTACTGGACTCCCGACATCGTGGGAGTCAGCTCCAGTATCTGGTGAACTGGGAGGGGTATGGCCCAGAGGAGCGGTGGAGGACATTCTGGACCCCAACATAATCCGTGATTTCCACCTTCGCCGCCCGGATCGACCCGCTCCTCGTCGTCGTCCTGCGGCTGGAGCCACGAGTCAGAAGGGGGGTACCGTCACATCTTCTCCTGCTCCTCCACACAATGTCACCAGAATACGAACCACCGTTCCTGGGATTCACCTCATGTCTCCTCCACCCCAGGCTACTGGTACCCCACACACCTGAAGGGAAGTTGGTGTGTTTGAGGATGTGAGGGTTGGCTTGCTTCTCACGCTCATGTTCTCCTCCTTTCTCTTCCTCCTTTTTCTCCCCCTATCCTTTCTTGAAAACCCTACCACCCGCTGGCATACTGCCCATGGTTTGATTCCCCCTTCCTTGTTTGGGAGGTCAGCCTGCCTGTAGTTTTCTCTAGGCCCTGCCAACTGTATGGGGCTTCTATGTCTGTCTCCACTGCAGTTATGGAGCCCTCTCCTTGTGAACCATGAGAGGGCAAGGGCACAAACGAGTGAACTTGGTATGGGAAAGCATGCACAGGTTTCTTCAAGTGAGATGGGCATCTTTAAAATAGACATCCTTTTTGGAATTGCCGTTGTGAATGCTTGGATGGGCCATGGAGATGTCGTTGGAGAAGACACTCAATGTGGTGTAGGAGTGGTTGTATTCATAGCAGGTTTTAAAGCTAGTTGGGGTATCCCTGGCCTGCTGGAGCTGCTGTAGTATCATCAGTCTGGGAGTGAATGTGTCATGTCTGTCTGTAGCGGAGGAGAGGAGGAGCCATAGCCGGTCCTGATGTATTTCTGTGCAGCTCAGCTGGGAGATATTGTTGTTTCTGTGTTACTCACCACAACATCTCTGTCATGACAGTGCTGATAATAATCCCTGTCCCTCTTTCTATTTCTGTCACTCGGTATCTCTTTCTCACTCTCTCTCTCTCTCTTACTCCTTCACTCTCTTTCTCTCTTTTTCTATCCCCAAGTCCACTACCTCTCTCTTTTCCTGTCTTTTTCCCCTCTCTTTTTCTCTCTCTTTCTTGTTCTCTCTCTTTCTCTCCCCACTGCATCTCTGTTCTTTCTTTCGATATAATGGAGCACTTTGAGAACACATAGTAAGGGGACTTACTGTTGGGGAAGCTCTGTGTGTGCGTGCGTGTGGTCGCCTGCGTGCAACATAGCATTTACAAAGGGCTCTACCCTAAGGAGGAGATACATCACTGCAGTGTAGAAGAGGAGAGAGAGGCAGAGGAGAGTTTGCAGCCAGCTAGCTAAAGAGAACCAAATCTGGGATATTTATTTATTTATTTTAGGGGCAAATTTGTGCATCAGAGAACAGTGACAGATCAAAGGCCTTATCCACAAATGAATCTGTTAAAGTGTGTCGACAGCTGAGTACTGAGGCAAAGTTCTCTCTCTCTCTCTCTCCCAGTTATTCTGATCGCCATTAAAACCTCGCAGCTCTGAAAAGAGAATCACCATCTGAACGGCAAAAAAAAACAAGCCAGAAGCCTGTATACCGGCGTCCGTGATGAGATGAGTTCTGAATGTGACTGGGAGAGGATTACACAACAATGACTGAAGTCACAGGGATCCTCGTCTAGCTTCCTCTGCCTTAGTACATTCACTAATTAGCACTTTCAACACCAATGTATGATCTCATTATTGCTATTTCCCTTATGTAACACACACGCAAGCACTTGGGCACATACACACACATACACACACAAGAGAGAGATCTAGGAACAGTGGGTTAACTGCCATGTTCAGGGGCAGAAGGACAGATTTTTCCTTGTCAGCTCGGGGATTCGTTCTAGAAACCTTTCGGTTACTGGCCAACGCTCTACACTAGGCTACCTGCAACCCATGTGGGGTGGGGGTTGTATACGTGTGTGTGTGTGTGTGTGTGTGTGTGTGTGTGTGTGTGTGTGTGTGTGTGTGTGTGTGTTGGTGTGTGTGTGTGTGGTGTGTGTGTGTGTGTGTGTGTTGTGTGTGTGTGTGTGTGTGTGTGTGTGTGTGTGTGTGTGTGTGTGTGTGTGTGTGTGTGTGTGAGAGAGAGCACACAGTGACTAGCATTGTTGATTTGGAATGATTTTTCAGTCTGTCCTATTCCTGTTCCTCTCCAGATCCTGTAAGTTCTCAGTTTCTGACCCTCTCTGGATGAAGCAGGCCTTGTCATCGTTGATTCCACTCTTTTTTTTCTGTGTGCTGAAGTGGCGGATTGTGGCAGCGAGATGCCTCTGTCATGGACGTGCTTATCCCTTCACTCTAGCTCTCGCTTATACATAAATATCAAAATCTGAGGGACAATCTAGTGACCTGTTCTGACCTCCCCCCCCCACACACACACACAAGAGCTCCAGTCAGCTCACATCCCCCCACATACGTGCCGACTTATTTCAACTGACACCAAAACCCTCCGACGATGTATTTGCGACATCTGGCGGTGCATACTATATTCTGGTATACCGACATACAAAGCGAGCATCAGAGATGACGAGAAGCCAGTGCGTCTGTGTGTGAGAAAGAGACGAGAGAGAGTGAGAGAGAGAGACTGAAAGGGGAAGGAGAGAGAGAAAGAGAGAGAGAGAAATGGGGAGACAGAGAGTGAGAGAGAGAGAGGAGAGAGAGTGAAACAGAGGAGAGAGAGAAGATAGCAGAGAATGGAGTAGATAGAGAGTGAGAGAGAGAGAGTAAGAGATAGGGAGAGTGAGAGCGAGAAAGATGGCATGGCGCAGCAGAATAAAGTTGTGTATGCTATAAGTGTATAAGCAATAGTGCCTTGAATTCCATAGCTAAAGGCTTGGATACCCCCTAGTGGGCAGACAATGGCAATCTGGCCTGTAAAAATGTGTGTGTGTGTGTGTGTGGGGTGGTGGTGGGGGGCAATGGGTGCCTATGAATCCATAGGGTCCAGAGGTCACCCTTCTTGAGATGCACTGACATCATGACAATGAGACACTTCTACAGCCTTAGAAACACAAGCTGATCCATTCTGTGTCTTTAAAGCACCAGCGCTTCCCGGTTCCACACATTCAGAGAGAGTGTCAGAGAGAGTAAAAAGAAGGGAGAGTGAAGGAGAGAGAGGGGGAAAGGGAGGGAGGGAGAGAGATGACAGAGGAACAGAGATAGAGAGAGAGAGAGACACAGAGAGAGAGAGAGAGAGAGAGAGAGAGAGAGAGAGAGAGAGAGAGAGATAAATAAAATCCTGGCTGAGGAGTAAAGTGCAGAGCGGTGATGTGTAGACCTCACCCCTGCCCCCAAAACCCCAGCCTTCTTTCTCTCTTTCAGGGGATGGATTAAAAGAGATGGCTTAATTCAGTCTAATTATCTACCCTCACCCTTCTTCCCTTCTCCTCTCTCCCTCTATATCCGTGCATGGGTACTAATTAGTTTGTTTGAATTGGATCTATTATACAAATATACTGCACAATTATGAGATAAATATATTTATCTATTTTGAAGTGTTATGTTTTCACATTGTGAATGTGTTCTTAAATCATAGCACGAGGCTACAGAGAGGGGAAAGACTATACACATAATACATATAACAGTTCCACATTACGCTTTCTACCTATTAACAGTGTTAGAAAATGATTGATGTAAGGATCACATAATTATCGAATTGCTCAGTAATTGCTTATGCATGGAGGCATAGGAGCATTGCCTAAACAATGAACTAGCACTTGGAGACAAAATCTCACAACATTTACAGAATCATGTAATCATATCAACATTCCGCAAACATGTGCAATACTAATTATATTAACACTAAACAACACAGTGATTCATAACTTGGTGTTCTTCATGCAGTAACGGTGCAGTGTGTGTTGTGGTGTGGTGTGTGTGTGTGTGTGTGTGTGTGTGTGTGTGTGTGTGTGTGTGTGTGTGTGTGTGTGTGTGTGTGTGTGTGTGTGTGTGTGTGTGTGTGTGTGTGTGTGTGTGTGTGTGTGTGTGTGTGTGTGTGTGTGTGTGTGTGTGTGTCTGTGTGTGTCTGTG
>NW_019957699.1:47737-50955 GCF_002910315.2 Salvelinus sp. IW2-2015 | reverse complement strand
AGCTACTGCAACCCATGTGGCGTGGGGGTGTTATACGTGTCAATCTCACCTGATCGTTCAACACTGTCAGAATTCAACCGAAATCAACACCCTAAGTACAACTACTTAATCAATTCCTGTCGTAGAATCAGTCACGTACGTGTGTATCCCGCGCAGCGCCTGCGGGTGTGTGTGTGTGTGTGTGTTGTGTGTGTGTGTGGTTGGTTGTGTGTGTGTGTGTGTGTGTGTGTGTGTGTGTGTGTGTGTGTGTGTGTGTGTTGTGTGTGTGTGTGTGTGTGTGTGGTGTGTGTGTGTGTGTGTGTGTGGTGTGTGTGTGTGTGGTTTGTGTGTGTGAGAGAGAGCACACAGTGACTAGCATTGTTGATTTGGAATGATTTTCTCAGTCTGTCAGTCATTCCGTTCTCTCTGTTGTGTGCAGGTAGCCTAGTGGTTAGAGCGTTGGGCCAGTAACCGAAAGGTTTCTAGAACGAATCCCCGAGCTGACAAGGTAAAAATCTGTCCTTCTGCCCCTGAACATGGCAGTTAACCCACTGTTCCTAGGCTGTCATTGTAAATAGGAATTTGTTCTTAAGTGACTTGCCTAGTTAAATAAAGGTTAAAATAAATAAAAAATTAAGTAGGCTATAGCTACACACATAAATATATTCTCCCAGAGAAATGACTAAGAGAATTGTGCCGCGTGTGAAAGCACTTTGTTTGCAGTTGAAGGGGGGAGAGACTCAGCCTGCCTGCGTGTACGTCCTCAGATCCGGCTGTGCTAGAGCAGTAGATTCCCTAGAGGGCAGCTATCCCAACAACACACCCTCGCTCCTTCAGGGGGAAAAGTTTACTGCCAGATGCTTTTGTAGTGAGACTCAAAAGAGTTGCGGCAGTCAGCATTAAAGACTCAGATCTAAGCAGATGCCTCCAACAGAAATACCTACAGTCGAGTGGGGGGAGGGAAACGGAGGCGATTGAGACATTAAAGAAGGACACTAAATGCTCACTTTATGTTGGCTTTTGTAGCACGACGGCGACAACAAAAACAAAACTTCAACCGTAATCTCAACGTTCATTGTTTATGTTTGTTTTTATTCATCCTTGACGCCATAAAAACTGATTCAACATTCACCCCGGGTGGTTACCAGGGCAATGTGGTGTCTCCATGGTTGCTGGGCTGTGCTGTGTTGTGTTGTCGTGTGTGAGAGCCTGAGGGCCTTGGGTGCTGGCTGGGCTTGGGCTTCATCAGATCATGGCGTAGGGCTGGCGTTGACGTGGCGGTGGCGTGGCGTGGCGTGCATCTCTAAGATCCTCCTCGTGTCCATGTATCCCCACATAGCACAGAGGTGGCTTGTCCCGCCGTCGTGTTCTCCACCAGGACAAATCAATTATTCAACACGCAACCTCAATTAAATTTGAATTTGCCAGTTCAAGTAACCTTTTACCATTCCATGTGTATTATTTAGGCCAACACTTTGGCCCTGTTTAGACCTGGAGCTTATCGGTTTGTTTCAGCCTGTTATCAGAGTTGCATTGTACTGTGATATTTGTTGGGTTCTGAGCTAATGGGGGATGTGTGTGTGTGTGTGTGTGTGTGTGTGTGTGTGTGTGTGTGTGTGTGTGTGTGCGTGTATACACATCTAGATGTGGTGTTTCTAAGGCTGTAGAAGTGTCTCATTGTCATGATGTCAGTGCATCTCAAGAAGGGTGACCTCTGGACCCTATGGATTCATAGGCACCCATTGCCCCCCACCACCACCCCACACACACACACACACACATTTTTACAGGCCAGATTGCCATTGTCTGCCCACTAGGGGGTATCCAAGCCTTTAGCTATGGAATTCAAGGCACTATTGCTTATACACTTATAGCATACACAACTTTATTCTGCTGCGCCATGCCATCTTTCTCGCTCTCACTCTCCCTATCTCTTACTCTCTCTCTCTCACTCTCTATCTACTCCATTCTCTGCGTATCTTTCTCTCTCTCCTCTGTTTCACTCTCTCTCCTCTCTCTCTCTCACTCTCTGTCTCCCCATTTCTCTCTCTCTCTTTCTCTCTCTCCTTCCCCTTTCAGTCTCTCTCTCTCACTCTCTCTCGTCTCTTTCTCACACACAGACGCACTGGCTTCTTCGTCATCTCTGATGCTCGCTTTGTATGTCGGTATACCAGAATATAGTATGCACCGCCAGATGTCGCAAATACATCGTCGGAGGGTTTTGGTGTCAGTTGAAATAAGTCAAGGCACGTATGTGGGGGATTTGAGCTGACTGGAGCTCTGTGTGTGTGTGTGTGGGGGGGGGGAGGTCAGAACAGGTCACTAGATTGTCCCTCAGATTTTTGATATTTTATGTATAAGCGAGAGCTAGAGTGAAGGGATAAGCACGTCCATGACAGAGGCATCTCGCTGCCACAATCCGCCACTTCAGCACACAGAAAAAAAAGAGTGGAATCAACGATGACAAGGCCTGCTTCATCCAGAGAGGGTCAGAAACTGAGAACTTACAGGATCTGGAGAGGAACAGCCACAGAGAGAGATTTGAGTCTCACTACAAAAGCATCTGGCAGTAAACTTTTCCCCCTGAAGGAGCGAGGGTGTGTTGTTGGGATAGCTGCCCTCTAGGGAATCTACTGCTCTAGCACAGCCGGATCTGAGGACGTACACGCAGGCAGGCTGAGTCTCTCCCCCCTTCAACTGCAAACAAAGTGCTTTCACACGCGGCACAATTCTCTTAGTCATTTCTCTGGGAGAATATATTTTATGTGTGTAGCTATAGCCTACTTAATTTTTTATTTATTTTAACCTTTATTTAACTAGGCAAGTCACTTAAGAACAAATTCCTATTTACAATGACAGCCTAGGAACGTGGGTTAACTGCCATGTTCAGGGGCAGAAGGACAGATTTTTACCTTGTCAGCTCGGGGATTCGTTCTAGAAAACCTTTCGGTTACTGGCCACGCTCTAACCACTAGGCTACCTGCAACCCATGTGGGGTGGGGTTGTATACGTGTGTGTGTGTGTGTGTGTGTGTGTGTGTGGTGTGTGTGTGTGTGTGTGTGTGTGTGTGTGTGTGTGTGTGTGTGTGGTGTGTGTGTGTGTGTGTGTGTGTGTGTGTGGTGTGTGTGTGGTGTGTGTGTGTGTGTGTGTGTGTTGTGTGTGTGTGTGTGTGTGTGTGAGAGAGAGCACACAGTGACTAGCATTGTTGATTTGGAATGATTTTTCAGTCTGTCCTATTC
>NW_019957699.1:32014-47712 GCF_002910315.2 Salvelinus sp. IW2-2015 | reverse complement strand
ACTAATTGGAAACATTGACCTAAAAACATTAGGCCACACGCACGCACGCACGCACGCACGCACCACGCCGCACGCACGCACGCACGCACGCACGCACCACACACACACACACACACACACACACACACACACACACACACCACACACACACACACACACACACACAACACACACACACACCAACACACATCCCCCATTAGCTCAGAACCCAACAAATATCACAGTACAATGCAACTCTGATAACAGGCTGAAACAAACCGATAAGCTCCAGGTCTAAACAGGGCCAAAGTGTTGGCCTAAAATAATACACATGGAATGGTAAAAGGTTACTTGAACTGGCAAATTCAAATTTAATTGAGGTTGCGTGTTGAATAATTGATTTGTCCTGGTGGAGAACACGACGGCGGGACAAGCCACCTCTGTGCTAGTGGGGGATACATGGACACGAGGAGGATCTTAGAGATGCACGCCACGCCACGCCACCGCCACGTCAACGCCAGCCCTACGCCATGATCTGATGAAGCCCAAGCCCAGCCAGCACCCAAGGCCCTCAGGCTCTCACACACGACAACACAACACAGCACAGCCCAGCAACCATGGAGACACCACATTGCCCTGGTAACCACCCGGGGTGAATGTTGAATCAGTTTTTATGGCGTCAAGGATGAATAAAAACAAACATAAACAATGAACGTTGAGATTACGGTTGAAGTTTGTTTTTGTTGTCGCCGTCGTGCTACAAAAGCCAACATAAAGTGAGCATTAGTGGTCCTTCTTTAATGTCTCAATCGCCTCCGTTCCCTCCCCCCACTCGACTGTAGGTATTTCTGTTGGAGGCATCTGCTTAGATCTGAGTCTTTAATGCTGACTGCCGCAACTCTTTTGAGTCTCACTACAAAAGCATCTGGCAGTAAACTTTTCCCCCTGAAGGAGCGAGGGTGGTTGTTGGGATAGCTGCCCTCTAGGGAATCTACTGCTCTAGCACAGCCGGATCTGAGGACGTACACGCAGGCAGGCTGAGTCTCTCCCCCCTTCAACTGCAAACAAAGTGCTTTCACACGCGGCACAATTCTCTTGTCATTTCTCTGGAGAATATATTTATGTGTGTAGCTATAGCCTACTTAATTTTTTATTATTTTAACTTTATTTAACTAGGCAAGTCACTTAAGAACAAATTCCTATTTACAATGACAGCCTAGGAACAGTGGTTAACTGCCATGTTCAGGGGCAGAAGGACAGATTTTTACCTTGTCAGCTCGGGGATTCGTTCTAGAAACCTTTCGGTTACTGGCCAACGCTCTAACCACTAGGCTACCTGCAACCATGTGGGGTGGGTTGTATACGTGTGTGTGTGTGTGTGTGTTGTGTGTGTGTGTGTGGTGTGTGTGTGTGTGTGTGTGTGTGTGTGTTGTGTGTGTGTGTGTGTGTGTGTGTGTGTGTGTGTGTGTGTGTGTGTGTGTGTGTGTGTGTGTGTGTGTGTGTGTGTGTTGTGTGTGTGTGTGTGAGAGAGAGCACACAGTGACTAGCATTGTTGATTTGGAATGATTTTTCAGTCTGTCCTATTCCTGTTCCTCTCCAGATCCTGTAAGTTCTCAGTTTCTGACCCTCTCTGGATGAAGCAGGCCTTGTCATCGTTGATTCCACTCTTTTTTTTCTGTGTGCTGAAGTGGCGGATTGTGGCAGCGAGATGCCTCTGTCATGGACGTGCTTATCCCTTCACTCTAGCTCTCGCTTATACATAAAATATCAAAAATCTGAGGGACAATCTAGTGACCTGTTCTGACCTCCCCCCCCCACACACACACACACAGAGCTCCAGTCAGCTCACATCCCCCACATACGTGCCTTGACTTATTTCAACTGACACCAAAACCCTCCGACGATGTATTTGCGACATCTGGCGGTGCATACTATATTCTGGTATACCGACATACAAAGCGAGCATCAGAGATGACGAAAGAAGCCAGTGCGTCTGTGTGTGAGAAAGAGACGAGAGAGAGTGAGAGAGAGAGACTGAAAGGGGAAGAGAGAGAGAAAAGAGAGAGAGAGAAATGGGAGACAGAGAGTGAGAGAGAGAGAGGAGAGAGAGTGAAACAGAGGAGAGAGAGAAAGATACGCAGAGAATGGAGTAGATAGAGAGTGAGAGAGAGAGAGTAAGAGATAGGGAGAGTGAGAGCGAGAAAGATGGCATGGCGCAGCAGAATAAAGTTGTGTATGCTATAAGTGTATAAGCAATAGTGCCTTGAATTCCATAGCTAAAGGCTTGGATACCCCCTAGTGGGCAGACAATGGCAATCTGGCCTGTAAAAATGTGTGTGTGTGTGTGTGTGGGGGTGGTGGTGGGGGCAATGGGTGCCTATGAATCCATAGGGTCCAGAGGTCACCCTTCTTGAGATGCACTGACATCATGACAATGAGACACTTCTACAGCCTTAGAAACACAAGCTGATCCATTCTGTGTCTTTAAAGCACCATGCTTCCCAGTTCCCACACATTCAGAGAGAGTGTCAGAGAGAGTAAAAAGAAGGGAGAGTGAAGGAGAGAGAGGGGGAAGGGGAGGGAGGGAGAGAGAGTGACAGAGAGACAGAGATAGAGGAGAGAGAGAGACACAGAGAAGAGAGAGAGAGAGAGAGAGAGAGAGAGAGAGAAGAGAGAGAGATAAATATAATCCTGGCTGAGGAGTAAAGTGCAGAGCGGTGAATGTGTAGACCTCACCCCTGCCCCCAAACCCCAGCCTTTCTTTCTCTCTTTCAGGGGATGGATAAAAGAGATGGCTTAATTCAGTCTAATATCTACCCTCACCCTTCTTCCCTTCTCCTCTCTCCCTCTATATCCGTGCATGGGTACTAATTAGTTTGTTTGAATTGGATCTATATACAAATATACTGCACAATTATGAGATAAATATTTATCTATTTTGAAGTGTTATGTTTTCACATTGGGAATGTGTTCTTAAATCATAGACGGAGGCTACAGAGAGGGGAAAGACTATACACATAATACATAAACAGTTCCAATTACGCTTTCTACCTATTAACAGTGTTAGAAAATGATTGATGGTAAGGATCACATAATTATCGAATTGCTCAGATAATTGCTTATGCATGGAGGCATAGGAGCATTGCCTAAACAATGAACTAGCACTTGGAGACAAAATCTACAACATTTACAGAATCATGTAATCATATCAACATTCCGCAAACATGTGCAATACTAATTATATTAACACTAAACAACACAGTGATTCATAACTTGGGTTCTTCATGCAGTAACGGTGCAGTGTGTGTGTGTGTGTGTGTGTGTGTGGTGTGTGTGTGTGTGTGTGTGTGTGTGTGTGGTGTGTGTGTGTGTGTGCTGTGTGTGTGTGTTGTGTGTGTGTGTGTGTGTTGTGTGTGGTGTGTGTGGTGTGTTGTGTGTGTGTGTGTGTGTGTGTGTGTGTCTGTGTGTGTCTGGTGTGTATGTGTGTGTATGTGCCCAAGTGCTTGCGTGTGTGTTACATAAGGGAAATAGCAATAATGAGATCATACATTGGTGTTGAAAGTGCTAATTAGTGAATGTACTAGGCAGAGGAAGCTAGACGAGGATCCCTGTGACTTCAGTCATTGTTGTGTAATCCTCTCCCAGTCACATTCAGAACTCATCTCATCACGGACGCCGGTATACAGGCTTCTGGCTTTGTTTTTTTTGCCGTTCAGATGGTGATTCTCTTTTCAGAGCTGCGAGGTTTAATGGCGATCAGAATAACTGGGAGAGAGAGAGAGAGAGAGAACTTTGCCTCAGTACTCAGCTGTCGACACAACTTTAACAGATTCATTTGTGGATAAGGCCTTTGATCTGTCACTGTTCTCTGATGCACAAATTTGCCCTAAAATAAATAATAAATATCACAGATTTGGTTCTCTTTAGCTAGCTGGCTGCAAACTCTTCCTCTGCCTCTCTCTCCTCTTCTACACTGCAGTGATGTATCTCCTCCTTAGGGTAGAGCCTTTGTAAATGCTATGTTGCACGCAGGCGACCACACGCACGCACACACAGAGCTTCCCCAATCTAACTCCCACTTACTATTGTTTTCCAAAGTGCACCATTAATATCGAAAGAAAAGAAAAACAGAGATGCCAGTGGGAGAAAGAAGATGAAGAGAAACGGAGACAAGAAAGAGAGAGAAAAAGAGAGGGGAAAAAGACAGGAAAAGAGAGAGGTAGTGACTTGGGGATAGAAAAAGAGAGAAAGAGAGTGAGAGGAGTAAGAGAGAGAGAGAGAGTGAGAAAGAGATACCGAGTGACAGAAATAGAAAGAGGGACAGGGATTATTATCAGCACTGTCATGACAGAGATGTTGTGTGTGAGTAACACAGAAACAAAACAATATCTCCCAGCTGAGCTGCACAGAAATACATCAGGACCGGCTATGGCTCCTCCTCTCCTCCGCTACAGACAGACATGACACATTCACTCCAGACTGATGATACTACAGCAGCTCCAGCAGGCCAGGGATACCCCAACTAGCTTTAAAACCTGCTATGAATACAACCACTCCTACACCACATTGAGTGTCTTCTCCCCAACGACATCTCCATGGCCCATCCAGCATTCACAAACGGCAATTCCAAAAAGGATGTCTATTTAAAAGTGCCCATCTCACTTGAAGAAACCTGTGCATGCTTTCCCATACCAAGTTCACTCTGTTTGTGCCCTTGCCCTCTCATGGTTTCACAAGGGAGAGGGCTCCATAACTGCAGTGGAGACAGACATAGAAGCCCCATACAGTTGGCAGGCTAGAGAAAACTACAGGCAGGCTGACCTCCCAAACAAGGAAGGGGAAATCAAACCATGGCAGTATGCCAGCGGGTGGTAGGGTTTTCAAGAAAGGATAGGGGGAGAAAAAGGAGGAAGAGAAAGGAGGAGAACACGATGAGCGTGAGAAGCAAGCCAACCCTCACACTCCTCAAACACACCAACTTCCCCTTCAGGTGTGTGGGGTACCAGTAGCCTGGGGTGGAGGAGACATGAGGTGAATCCCAGGAACGGTGGTTCGTATTCTGGTGACATTTGTGTGGAGGAGCAGGAGAAGATGTGACGGTACCCCCTTCTGACTCGTGGCTCCAGCCGCAGGACGACACGAGGAGCGGGTCGATGCGGGGCGGCGAAGGTGGAAATCAACGGATATATGTTGGGGTCCAGAATGTCCTCCACCGCTCCTCTGGGCCATACCCTCCCAGTTCACCAGATACTGGAGCTGACTCCCACAGATTCGGGAGTCCAGTAGGGATCTGACAGGGTACGTCGGACCCTCCTCAATGTCCAGGGGGGGTGAAGTGTGTGTTGTGGGGGACAGGGGGGACAGTATCAGCAAGGGGACAGGAACCACCTGGGAAGTAACTGGGTAGTTGTAACCTGTACGTCACCTCGTTGACCCTCCGGAGAACCTTGAACGGCTTCCACAGAGCAGGGACTCAGTTTCTGCAGGGCAAGGCGGAGTGGGAGGTTCCTGGTAGAGAGCCAGACACAGTCCTCTGAATGGAACACAGGGTCTGGAGTCTCACATGCGCGTTGCTCCACACCTCCTTCGCATGCCGGAACCACTCATCTACCGCAGGAGCCGCGGTCTGGCCCAGTGTCCACGGGGCCAGGGCTGGCTGGAAACCCAAAACACACTGGAAGGGGGTCAACCCAGTGGAGGAGTAACATAGGGAGTTCTGGGCGTACTCAGCCAGGAAGGAATCGTGCCCTCCCCACCCTGCCGGTCTTGATAGTGACTCCTCAGGAATGATGAATCCCAGGACCGGTGGTTAGTATTCTGCGACAATCGTACGCCGGAAGGAGGAGCAGGAGAAAATGTGACAACAGGAGGGGGGGCGGTGCTAGAGATGCAGACAGGGAGGATGTGAATGAGTGATTGTCTGGTCAAAGCTATGGGTCATCCATGGACTGACAGTGGCATCACACACACACACACACACACACACACACACACACACACACACACACACACACACACGACACACACACACACACACACAACACACACACACACACACACACCACACACACACCACACACACACACACACACACACACACACACACACACACACACTGCCTTTCCATGTGAATAATGGACTGCCCTGTTCCATGGTGAATAATGGACTGCCCTGTTCATGATGTGAATAATGGACTGCCTGTTCCATGGTTAGAGACTCAATAAGAGGATTAGACAAAAAGAGGCAGTTGGAACAGCAAGACCTCTGATTGCGCAAGAGTTCATAATACTCCTGTTTCGAGGCTGTGGTTGGGCAGCTTACTGCCACAAATATTGCGAGTGGAGATGTGCTGAGTGACAGGGAGAAGACAGTAAGAGGGTGTGCCACAAGACAAGGTGAATGGGAAGGGAGCCGATGGAAGGACGAGAGGGGAGTGGAGTGAGATGGTGATGTGTGTGTGTGTGTTGTGTGTGTGTGTGTGTGTGTGTGTGTGTGTGTGTGTGTTGTGTGTGTGTGTGTGTGGTGTGTGTGTTGTGTGTGTGTGTTGTGTGTGTGTGTTGTGTGTGTGTGTTGTGTGGTTGTGTGTGTGTGTGTGTGTGTGTGTGTGTGTTTAGAGTTGTGGGAAGTTAGGCTCTGTCCATGTGGGGTTGTTCACTGTAGATGGTATACGACTGTCAAGACAAGTGTGAGAAAGGAGGAGTACATGGCGGAAAGCAATTTGAGAGAAAGAGACTAAGGGAATAGAGAGGAGGGAGAGAGAGGGTGTGAAGAGAGAAGAGATGAATCCACAAATGTTCTGAACGTCATACATTAGAACAGGAGTCAGAGGACGCTCGCCGTTGGCAGTTAGAGAGCCCTAACAACCAAATGTTTCAGCCATTACGTGCCCTCTACAGGCTCAGTGAGCAGGAGTGTTCAGGTCAGTGGATATGCCCTCTAGTCCACCAATTCTGAACCATTCAGAGAACATGATCATGTGAGAAATCTAACTTAACAGTTCCATCTAAATATCAATGTTTTCGTCTCATCACACCTGTAGAATACTAGGGGAGACAATACTACACACACACACACAAAGACACACACACCCACACACACACTTTGGCACACACACAAACAGGCATACACATACACACACAGCCTCTAATCACACAGCCTGCAGTGAGAGATGAGTGGATAATTACTTTGGCTTTGTGAACTTCTCTTCCAAGGGCATGTGAAGGGAAGATGTGTGACAGCCTCTCCTTCTCAATAATGGTCCAACAACCTTTAATACACAACTAACACTAAAACCCTGTGTGTACACACCACACACACACACACACACCACACACACACACACACACACACACACACACACACACACACACACACACACACACACACACACACACACACACACACACACACACACACACACACACACACACACACACCACACCTCTCCT
Source organism: Salvelinus sp. IW2-2015 (assembly GCF_002910315.2). NCBI lineage: Eukaryota > Metazoa > Chordata > Actinopteri > Salmoniformes > Salmonidae > Salvelinus > Salvelinus sp. IW2-2015. The sequence continues at coordinate 40,285 of NW_019957699.1, read as the reverse complement.
TGCTAAAGAATGTTACAGATAACTGTCGCCGAATCTCATGACCGCTCCATGTGTCTGGCAGTGACAAGCCAGTGACCATCTGCCCAAGGGGCTGGGGTGGAGGTCTTTGGGACTCTGTCCCCCTCATCAGGCAGAAACACCTCCACATTCACCATGCACTCCCACTCCCCAGCACAAGATCAGATCACCACTGAGATATGAGCCTTACAGGCCTGCTTTACACTGGAGTCCTCTGGAGACACTACTGTAGCAGGCATTGAACACCCCATCATACTGACAGCACTGATATCACACTAACACAAGAGAGGAAAGATACCATGTGAATGAGTGGTCATTGAGTGGGAGGAAAGTGTCAAGAATTTGGTCTTATGTCATATTATCAGGATCTGTCATTAGTTTTACATGAGGTGTTTAGTTAGCTAATGTAAGTCTTTCAAAAAAAGAAAGGAATTAGTTTCCCATTCTGAAGTATGATGCGAGTCAAAACAGAAGGCACAAAACATGGAACAAAGAATATGTGGCAGTTGTTTGCCTGTGTAAAATTAGCCCTGGAATTAACCTTGAAAGGGCTTAATTGTGGCGTGTTCTGCTCCATAATATCTAGTAAAATGCTTTAGCAGGTTTGGAAGGTAATTTTATGCTAAATCCAAGAGGAGATTACGGCAAAACAGGGAGGCTGCCAATCATGAAAGGGAGGGGGGGTTGACAAGAGGAAGGGTGACAGCTTGGTTGTTTTGAGAGAGTCTGGTTTAGCTACGAATACCACACAGTCATCTGCTAACTAACAACCACACAGTGCATCCTGAAACTCATCAACCACACGTCATCTGAAACCTACAACCACACAGTCATCTGAAACTACAACCACACTGTCATCGAAACTAAAACCACCACAGTCATCTGAAACTAAAACCACACTGGTCATCGTGAAACATAAAAACCACACACGTCATCTGAAAACTACAACCACACAGTCATATGAAAACTAAGAACCACACAGTCTCTGAACTACAACCAACACACGTCATAGCTGGAAACTACACCACACCAGTCATCTGACAACCTACAACCACACAATCATCAGAAACTAAAACCACACATCATCAGAAACTACCAACATCCAACTAAACAACAATCTCAGAAACTAAAACCACACACGTATCATAAACTAAACGGCTGATCTAAACTAAAACCACACAGTCATCTGATAACTAACAAACACCGCATCTACTCAAACAGTCAATGCTGAAACTAAAACCACACACGTCCATCGCTGTAACTACAACCCACACCATCATCGGTGAACATCCCTCTCTTTCTTTAATGTTTCCAATTAGATGTATACCGTTTTATTCCCAGTTAGCCTGCTTGTTCTCACCCACAAATAAAGGCCTAGCAGGATTGACAGGGGTGAGGGGTCCATGCCTGATAACTCGTTGTCCAAATCGGTGCGCTAACACCATGTCATAAGTCGATCATCAAGAGTATCAGCACAGCGATCCGGACGTTATCTATAGTGACTATTGCTAACACCAAGCTAAGCTGCATTGTTCAACATTACACTCTCTCTGATTTAGTGTTCTCTTTCCTTTCTTACTATATACCTCATCAATTGAAGAGAGTGTAGAGACAGAGAGGGAGAAGCAGCACTGTCAATAAAAGGAACATCGGCAAACTGTTCTGTACAGAAAACAGCCTTAAAACCCCTTCCCCAAACTGTCTCTCCACTCCCCTCCTCTCTGCTATCCAACCAGGATCCCAGCTGGCTTCATCAGGAGCACTACAACTGCACAAAGCCAGAAGGGATGTCACAACAAACAAAAAAGTCCAAGTAACCACTCGAAATGTAATCAGGCTGCATTGATTGAGCTCTGAATGGAGAGTACCTTCAGTGTGTCTCCCTCTCCTCTGAGGAGGCCTTAACTGGGGCCACAGACAGCCAGGGGCCTTCAGCATTCATGTTTTTTTCATCTTCAGCATTCATCTTTCTATTCTTTCCTCTCTTTTACACCTTCATCGTCCCAAGAAAGAAAATCGTCACACAAAAAGGATTTTGAGGGACGGCATCGTGTTTGGTTATTTATCAGTCAATGTATTCTCTTTCTCCTTGACCACGCCTGCGCTGCGTTTGGACAGGGTCATGGGTTTACGTGTCTCAAAATTGGCAATGCAATTAAGGCTAAACTTTGGAGAGGGAGTGAGTCGTAGACTGCTGCTACTTACTATTCTTAAACCTGAGATAAGAAAGGTTATATTCAAGAGATGTCTGATAGCTCTTCACGGTGTTCAGAGGGTTAAGGAACATGTGGAAACACAAAGTCAGACATGAGTGAGTGGGTTTTCATTACATTATGTTATGGAAAGGTAATTCTCTGTTCTATATAAAGACCACATCTCTCCTTTAGTGATGTAACCATATTACGTCCCGTGGGAATCTGTGACATTTGATATGAAATGATTGAATCTATAATGTGTGGTTTTATCTAATGTTCTGTACAGTTCAACAGGGCCTGCTTATTACTTTATAATAATACTCTGGCATTATAGAGTGGCTGTATTGATCTTGGAAGTAAAACCATTTATTGTAGAGGTAAATGTTATTATTTTAATATTGGAGTCTTGCTAATTTAATAGAGTTTAACATGGTTCATGCTTTATGCCAGAGGGGTCTTTTCCCACTGCCATACAACTCACCTCACAATGACAGACAGACAGACAGACAGACAGACAGACAGACAGACAGACAGACAGACAGACAGACAGACAGANCAGACAGACAGACAGACAGACAGACAGACAGACAGACAGACAGACAGACAGACAGACAGACAGACAGACAGACAGACAGACTGACTGATTCTCCAGCAGTGTTTCTAGCGTCAGACATAATAATATTGTTGTCTAAAAGTATACATTCTATAAACAAATATTGATTCATAAAGAAATCAATTATTTTCATATGAACCAATTAAAGATGTGTTAGACACTTGGTCAGAGTGCTTTGTACAACCAAATCACTATTATTCCTGCGTTTACGCCATGTTGTATAAATGATTGGAGACAGGCACAGACATACGTAATAGGGGGTTTTAATACTCCAACCAAAAACACAACATGCCATGAAAGGCACGGGAACGAAGCCCAAAACAAACACATATACAAAAAGACAGTGATGTAACCCAAACAAAAGAGCGAGGTTAAACCTCTAATAAATACACGGGACGAGACCCGTAATAACAATACACAGAACGAGACCCGTAAAAACAAGTGCACAACAAAACACGGGACGAGACCCGTAATAATGAGTACACTATACAAGCAGCACGAAAGCACAGGTACTCACAAGACCAACGGACATGGGAACAATAACCGACAAGATAATGGTGAACAGAGGGCACATACGGTTGAAGACGGAAGTTTACATACACCTTAGCCAAATATATTTAAACTCAGTTTTCACAATTCCTGACATTTAATCCTGGTAAAAATTCCCTGTTTTAGGTCAGTTAGGATCACCACTTTATTTTAAGAATGTGAAATGTCAGAATAATAGTAGAGAGAATGATTTATTTCAGCTTTTATTTCTTTCATCACATTCCCAGTGGGTCAGAAGTGTATATACACTCAATTAGTATTTGGTACATTGCCTTTAAATTGTTTAACTTGGGTCAAATGTTTCGGGTAGCCTTCCACAAGCTTCCCACGATAAGTTTCCCACATTCCTCCTGACAGAGCTGGTGTAACTGAGTCAGGTTTGTAGGCCTCCTTGCTCGCACACGCTTTTTCAGTTCTGCCCACAAATTTTCTATAGGATTGAGGTCAGGGCTTGCGATGGCCACTCCAATACCTTGACGGCTGGGATGGTGTCCTTCGGCTTGCAAGCCTCCCCCTTTTTCCTCCAAACATAACGATGGTCATTATGGCCAGACAGTTCTGTTTTTGTTTCATCAGACCAGAGGACATTTCTCCAAAAAGTACAATCTTTGTCCCCATGTGTAGTTGCAAACCGTAGTCTGGCTTTTTTATGGCGGTTTTGTAGCAGTGGCTTCTTCCTTCCTTTCAGGTCGATATAGGACTCGTTTTACTGTGGATATAGATACTTTTGTACCTTTTTCCTCCAACTACTCCACAAGGTCCTTTGGTCATCTTCTGGGATTGATTTGCACTTATCGCACCAAAGTACGTTCATCTCTAGGAGACAGATCGCGTCTCCTTCCTGAGCGGTATGACGGCTGCGTGTTCCGATGGTGTTTATACTTGCGTACTATTGTTTGTACAGATGAACGTGGTACCTTCAGGCGTTTGGAAATTGCTCCAAAGGATGAACCAGACTTCTGGAGGTCTACAATTCTTTTTCTGAGGTCTTGGCTGATTTCTTTTGATTTTCCCATGACGTCAAGCAAAGAGTCACTGAGTTTGAAAGTAGGCCTTGAAATACATCCACAGGTATACCTCCAATTGACTCAAATTATGTCAATTAGCCTATCAGAAGCTTCCAAAGCCATGATATCATTTTCAGGAATTTTCCAAGCTGTTTAAAGAAGTATTTTTAGGCCTTGAGACATGGATTGCCATTCAGAGGGTGAATGGACAAGACAAAACATTTGTGCCTTTGAACGGGGTATGGTAGTAGGTGCCAGGAGCACCAGTTTGAGTCTGTCTAGAACTGCAATGATGCTGGGGTTTTCACGCTCAACAGTTTCCCATGTGTATCAAGAAATTTCCACCACCCAAAGGACGTCCAGCCAACTTGACAACTGTGGGAAGCATTTGAATGAACATGGGCCAGCATCCCTGTGGAAAAAAATAATGTTAATATTTGAGGTTCTTATTGTTCACGTTCATTTTAACTATTGAATGCAGATTCTCCCGGTACTGCTGCTCATTCCGTGCACCAGCTCCAGAAGTCTACGTCACCGGCCTCTAGGCGCCACTGAACTGTTTCATTAAGCCCACCTGGTTCCCATTTCCCCTGATTAGTAATTGTATGTACAGTTGAAGTCGGAAGTTTACATACACTGAGGTTGGAGTCAAAGGATCGGTGTCCCGCTAGCGGGACAACTTCCGGTGAAATTGGAGGGCGCACAATTCAAATAAATAATCATAAATATTATGGATTTTAAACATATATGTACATTGAAGTGTCTTATATCGGCTGAAAGTTTAAAGTATTGTCAATCTACTGCGCTGTCCGATTTACAGTAGCCATTACAGCAAAAACATGCCATATGGTTGTTTGAGGATGGCGCCCCACATCAAAATATTTTTCCACCGGCACAGGTTTCATACATTCACATATAACGATTAAATATTCACTTACTTTTTTAACATGCCACATCTTCTGTCTGAAATTTCTATGAGTGTGTCCTTGTATGTTTCAGGGCTTTTCTCTCTCAGTACCTTTCCCAGACCTACTTCTCCCAGGTGCTGTAGATTCATATTTCATCTATAAAAATATATATATTTGAAGGGGGTAGCTCAGCTTAAATATTGCAGATATATTATGGCTTCCATAAATGTAATTGTCTGCATCATTTCCAATCCCCCATGTATAAATCCCCCATGTGTGTAAATGTATAAAACAAATAAAGTACCAATGAAAAGTTTGCACACACCTACTCATTGCAGGGTTTTTCTTTATTTTTACTTTGTTCTACATTGTAGATTAATAGTGAAGACATTAAAAGTATGAAATAACACATATGGAATCATATAGTAACCTAAAAAGTGTTAAACAAATCAAAATATATTTTCTATTTGAGATTCTTCAAATTAGCCACACTTTGCCTTGATGACAGCTTTGCACACTCTTGGCATTCTCTCTGTGCAGTCAGACTGAAATAGAGGTGCTGGTGTCAGAGACTGAGTAAAACTAAAAGGTTTTATTTGGCTTGCTCAGTTGTGGTTGGACCAGTAAAAATGTAAACATAGCTAAAGAGAAGACCATTAGGACAATTCAAATTGCTTTAGGAATGGCAAATATACTTCAAATGAGTAGGCAACACTCACCAATAAGCCATCCATCCTCAACAGCTCCATCCTGTCGGCATATAGGCCAACATTGCTGTTCTGCAGAGAATGAACGGGTCACCTTGCCACCACATTCAGCAGCTTATTTGGTCCATCACTTATTTGGCCCATCACATCACCTATCACTTGCACATTAAGAGTGGAAGCCTTTTCTGTTCACATAGTTTAACTCATTTTGGGATGGTGCTTTTATAGCAATGTGGGTGCTGTATATTGATCCGTTCGTGTTTGACAACCCATTGATGGCAAAAAGAAAACTCTTGACTTCAACCTGTTGTGCGATGGTGTATGGAAATTGTATGCTACTGTTCCTTTTGCTGATGATTGCATCCAAAACATCGGCGCATCGAAGGCTGTTAGATGCCGACGGGCAACCTCCAGCTGAAGAGTGCCCGTTTGCGAAACAAAATTCCTGTAACACTGGTTTAGGGAGATTATATCTAAATGACCCAATCTGTACTTTCTGTAAAGAAGTCCCACCTGTCTCTAAAAAGCCACTCTCTGCGAACTGCAGCATGTGCCAAATCTTCCCACAGAGCAAGACCAGCCATCTCTCCTTCCATTTCCCTTTATCTCAGTCTTGTATAGTATGTCAACAATGGTTTCACTTTCAAATGTGCCTCTGATTTATCAAATGACTGTACTTTATGTGGCTTATTATCGTAACAAATGCACTGGTCAAATTATATGATATAGCCTGTCAAGATATGTTGCATGAAATCACAATGGAAATACAATGAAATCAAAAAATTATTGAATTATTATTCTCACAATTTCAACATTTTTCAACATATATTTTCCCCGTTCTACGCTTGACAAGCAGTTCCCTTATTCCACCACTTGGCACTGTGCGTACGCATGCTCATGGCTCTGCGTACATTTATGCACACTCTCAAGAAAATGTTCATACTGATAAATCACACACTTTGCATGGAAATGATCGCACGCATGGTTCACCCACAGATGTGTGCCTACGCATGATTGATAAATGAGGCCCCTGAAGTCTTGTATGTGCAGAGAGCAACTGTGTACTATGTCATCGTTGATATTCACATGTCTTGATCTTGCTTTATTGTAGGATACAGCAGAGGAAAGAGCTTGCAATGTCTCTTCTCACCGTAACTCACCATTTTTTATTTATTACATTCCATGGCTATGCCTGTTTATGGGGAGCATCCAAACAATCTCACCTTTCTCAAAAAGTCTGCACTTGTTCACTGCCCTTCACTGATTTGAGAAAATAAAGACTGGTTGTAAGAAATACATTGAATAATGCAGATGTTCCAATTACTCTTGGAGTGAGAAACGGACGTTTCAGTGACATGACACTTAAAATCCAGCCGCGTTCAGCTTCAATAAATGTTTGATCCATATATTTAAGGGAGGTTGTCAGCATTAATTACTGCATATTAAACGCTGCCCTTTTAGCTCTCTTGACAAAGGACACGAGATGCTCCTACAAGGTGGACTGGAGAGAAGAGGAAGGAGAGTAATCTAATGCCAATGACAGCCATGGCATCATGGGGTGTGCTTTTATACTGTCTCTAGCTACATCTGTAACTGTGTAGCAGCCATGTTGGGGTCAATTTACATTTTCAATTGAGTCAATTTGGGAAGTGTAATGAAAATTGAAAGGGTTAAATGTGAGCTGAACTATGTGTCAGTTGCGTTGCAGCGATTGAGTTCCTCTTTGACAGTTTCACCTAGACAGTGGTTTCCAGTGGTTTCCTGTGGTTTCCTGTGGTTTCCTGCTCATTGCTCTTGTTATGGGACAGTACAGTATGCATCGGTCCGTCGTCTTGCCTGGTCTTACATGGAGGAGTCTGAGGCTGCCGTCACAGCCTCAGCTGTGTGTGTGTGTGTGTGTGTGTGTGTGTGTGTGTGTGTGTGTGTGTGTGTGTGTGTGTGTGTGTGTGTGTGTGTGTGCACACAGTCACACACACACAACACACACACACACACACACACACACACACACACACACACACACACACACACACACCACACACACACAACCACAACAAACCCAAACAAACCACACACACACACGCATACACAAACACACACACACACACCAAAACACGCAGGACATGCTCTGAGCTTCTAAATGTGTACATGCACGTGCCGTGTGGGAATAAATGTGTCTGTGCCAACCACAATCAAGACATGTTTAACTATACCTCGTGGGGACCAGAAGTCAAGATATAGCAAACAATCTAACCAACTGGGACATTTTGTCGT
>NW_019957699.1:26071-28924 GCF_002910315.2 Salvelinus sp. IW2-2015 | reverse complement strand
AGATCCGGCTCTCTCTCTCTCTCTCTCTTCTCTCTCTCTCTTTCTTATGCAGCAGACAAATGGGTCTGTTGCCATGGAAACAACTGAGAGTCCAGGGATCCTCTTGAAAAAATATGTCTATTTTGGAAAAGTGGGGAAAGTCTCCCCCAAACTGATTGAATTCAGCTTAAGAGAAAGATGGGTGTTCTTAGGCTGAGTAGGAATAGGAGACACACACACACAACACACACACACACACACACACACACACACACACACACACACACACACACACACACACACACACACACACACACACACACACACACACACACACACACACACACACACACACACACACACACACACACCACCACACATGTGTGTGTGTGTGTGTGTGTGTGTGTGTGTGTGTGTGACAGAGACTCCCACTGAAACTCTACCTTATGCCCACCAGTAACACTTGGATGACACCACAAGGAGGATTCTAGGTCCATAGTTCTTGATGTAGCCAGTGTCTGTCTAGGACAATAGATATGGTGACAGTAGGACATGGAAGAAAGCAGATAAGGCTTTATCATGTATATATCTGTAGACAACCTTGAAGATGGTTGGAGATCTGATGGCGGAATGCCACAGATTTTTTTATATCCTGTATTTTTATACTCACTATTCGCTATTGTTTTTTGATTTTTTAGGTTAAATAGTATTCATTATTTGTCTCCATTTGCAGCAGAAGAGCTCAACAAAGACATGTATTATAATAAATAGAATAGAATAGACTGGACTCCTTCCCAGCCTTTGTAAATCTGGAGTTGAATTTTTTCTTTGTCACATTTCAGACCTCCTTTAACTGTCTGTCCAACAACTACCAAGACATTGTTCAATTGTTCATTGTAAATAAAATAACATGATTTTAGTTGTTTTGACGTTAAATAAGTACATTGTGGATGAAAAGTTCAATTGAAGTGCAGTTATTTTATATGAGGGCAAGTTCTGAGGGGAATGATGATGAAGGCTTGCTGATGTCATTTCCCCCTTTTCCATCCTCCTTATCCTGTTGGTAAGCTTCAGGGAGCCAAAATCAACTTGAAGCTCATAATGAACTCTCTCTTACCCCTCAGCTGTTCCTGCTCAATGTACTTTCTTTCCTCTCATGTACTGGAGCCTGATTGGTTCAGTGGGGTTGTAGACAGTCACCCAGATGTGACCTCAGAGCCATGCACTCTCCATAGACAAACATTGGCAGTAGACACAGCCATGCAATCTCCATAGACAACCATTGGCAGTAGAATGGCCTTACTGAAGAGCTCAGTGACTTTCAACGTGGCACCGTCATAGGATGCCACCTTTCCAACAAGTCCATTCGTCCAATGTCTGCCCTACTAGACCTGCCCCGGTCAACTGTAAGTGCTATTATTGTGAAGTTGAAACGTCTAGGAGCAACAACGGCTCTGCCGGGAAGAGGTAGGGCACACAAGCTCACAGAACGGGACCTACGAGTGCTGAAATGCGTAAAAATCGTCTGTCCTCAGATGAAAACACTCACTAACGATTTCCAAATTGCCACTGGAAGCAACGTCAACACAAGTACTGTTCGTCGGGAGCTTCAGGAAAGCCACACACAAGCCTAAGATCACCATGCACAATGCCAAGCGTCGGCTGGAGTAGGGTAAAGCTCGCCGCCATTGGACTCTGGAGCAGTGGAAACGCGTTCTCTGGAGTGATGAATCACGCTTCACCATCTGGCAGTCTGACGGACGAATCTGGGTTTGGTGGATGCCAGGAGAACACTACCTGCCCCAATGCATAGTGCCAACTGTAAAATTTGGTGGAGGAGGAATAATGGTCTGGGGCTGTTTTTCATGGTTCAGGCTAGGCCCTCTAGTTCCAGTGAAGGGATATCTTAACGCTACAGCATACAATGACATTCTAGACGATTCTGTGCTTCCAACTTTTTGGCAACAGTTTGGTGAAGGCCCTTTCCCGTTTCAGCATGACAATGCCCTCGTGCACAAAGCGAGGTCCATACAGAAATGTTTTTTTCAAGATCGGTTTGGAAGAACTTGTCTGGCCTACACAGAGCCCTGACCTCAACCCCATCAAACAACATTGGGATGAATTGGAACACTGGCTGCGAGCCAAGCTTAATCGCTCAACATCAGTGCCCGACCTCACTAATGCTCTTGTGGATGTATGGAAGCAAGTCCCCGCAGCAATGTTCCAACATCTAGAGAAAGTCTCCCCAGAAGGGTGGACGCTGTTATAGCAGCAAAGTGGGGACCAACTCCATATCAATGAGTGGAGGCTGTTATAGCAGCAAAGTGGGGACCAACTCCATATCAATGAGTGGAGGCTGTTATAGAGGCAAAGGGAGGACCAACTCCCGTGATGTTTTAATAAGATGTTTGACGAGCAGATGTCCACATACTTTTGGTCATGTAGTGTACGTCTAGCTGGTTTTTCTATGCATTGGCAAGACCGAATGGCAGCTTCGGGTAAGGTTAAGGGGGAGGTCTACACCTGTTGTTTGCAAAGCATGTGACAAATGAAATAAGATTTGATTTGACACACAGACACAGGGACAAATGCACACACATACACACACACACACAGACACACACATACACACACACATACACATACTGGCCTATCCTGGAGCATCAAAACAAGTCATAGGATGACTGGGCAACTTTGACTACAGAATCACTACCCGCCGCGTGTGTGACTGTTTGTGTGTGTCCATGCATGCGTGAGTAGGTGGGTGTGTGTGTTCGTAGAGCGTGCGTGTGTTCGTACGTGCGTTGTGTGTGTTCGTAGGTGCGTGTGTGTGTTCGTAGAGCGTGCGTGTGTTCGTACGTGCGTTGTGTGTGT
>NW_019957699.1:21639-26046 GCF_002910315.2 Salvelinus sp. IW2-2015 | reverse complement strand
TCGTATGTGCGTATGTGTGTGTTCGTAGGTGCGTGTGTGTGTGCGTAGAGGCGTGTGTCTGTTCGTAGGTGCGTGTGGAGATAGTGCGTACTTGCGTGTGTGTGTGCGAGGGCGTGTGTGTGTTCGTAGGTGCGTTGTGTGTGTGCGTAGGTGCGTGGGGTGTTCGTAGGTGCGTGTGTGTTGTTTCTGTAGGTGCGTGGTGTGTGTGCGGGTGCATTGTTGTTCGTAGGTGCGTGTGTGTGCGTAGGTGCGTATGTGTGTTCGTAGGGACATTGTGTGGTGTTTCGTAGGGTAGTGTGTGTTCGTAGGTAGCGTTGTGTGTGTTCGTTTTTAGGTGGTCTCCCGCCAGTGTTGTTTTGTGTTCTCGGTTAAGAGGTGCGTGTGTATGTTCGTAGGTGCGTTGCTGTGTGTGCGTAGGTGGCGTATGTTTCGTAGCTGTTTTGTGTAGGCGCGTGTGCTGTGTGTTCCGTAGCGTGCTAGTCGTGTGTGTTCGTAGCTCGGTTTGTAGTGCGTGTGTGTGTTCGAGTGCGTGTGTGTGTTCGTAGTGCGTGTGTGTGTTCGTAGGTGCGTGTGTATTTCAGATTGGTGGACCACCGTTTGAACAGACGCTGAGGCGGAGTTGTTGTTTAGTGTCTGTTTGTGAGTTGTGCGCTAAGATCAACAAATAGTTCTAGGTCAGCTTTTCCGAAAGGTGAGGTGCGGAGGGTGTGGTTCGTAGGTGCGATGTGGTCGTGTGTCCTTTCGATAGAGTGCGCGTATCGGTCTGTTCGTAGGTGCGTGTGTGTGTTCGTAGGTGCGTGTGTGTGTTCGTAGGTGCGTGTGTGTGTTCGTAGGTGCTTGTGTGTGTTCGTAGGTGCGTATGTGTGTTCGTAGGTGCGTGTGTGTTCGTAGGTGCTTTCGCAAGCAGCTCTAACAGTCTCACGTCAGAATTAAACATTCATCCTTGTTTCAGTTTTTGCCCATGTAAATTCTGAAACCTACTTGACGGTAACAACGCTCACTGTGGTCCCCTAGTGGCCGGTTTCCACATCATCTCCCGACGTCCTCAGACGTGGATGGACTTCGAATACTGATTTTTGTGTTACGGGGGACCTGGCTGGCATTCGTGTGTGTGTGTGTTCTATATGCAGCGTGTGATTATCTTGTGAGTAACACACTCATTGGAAAGATACACCAAAGGATAGAGCATCTCTTTCTCCAAACAGGCAGGAAATAGATTTTATGTTCAGCAAATCCTTTCATGTAGCCGTGACAGTCGACTCGGTTCCCACAAAAAGAAGCATTTGCTGTTCACGGTCATCCTTCCATGATACCATGATGAGGAGTTTAACGCTCTGGAACAGGTCAGCATATCCACACCATACGCAGTCTTAACTAGATCTCCAGCAGAGAATAATTATTACAAATGAAGACTGACGTGTCTGTGAATAGAACATATGTCTGTGCTGGTCGGGAGCCTCTGTTATAGGAGTCCATGATGTGACGCCGATGGTGCTGAACGGAGCCATTTGATGGTGCTGAACGGAGCCATTTGAGAGGCTGATGTGTTTTATCTGGGCCTGGTTCTGACTGTCATCTCTGCCCAGGGAATGAATGTAATTGAGAGTCAATTCTAATCTGTATGTACGAGGATGAGGGGAGGGGAGATGACGAGGAGATGAGAGGAGGGGAGAGGATGAGGACGAAAAGAGGACAAGGCTGAGAAGAGAAGAGGAGAGGAGAGGGTGCCTGCATACATATTAGTTCAGGCCATGATCAACACCAACATACACTACATGACCAAAAGTAGTTTATTTTTTTTAAACCTTATTTTACCACGTAAGTTGACTGAGACCCAGAGTATGTGAGCGGCGCTGGAGCGGAGCGAGGAGCACAGCGTGCCCAATTTGACTGGAACATGGAGCGAGTTTCCCAAAGGCTGGAGCGTCGGTCTTCTACTCCTACTCCGACTCCAGAATCTCACTTCACCAGCTCAGGGCGCGCCCCGTCCCAGCATGCATTGGTAGTCTACTTGTGTGCTGCTATAGTCCCTTGCTTTAGCTACTGTCATGGAGTTCACTAAATATTTTCATAAAGACACTGAAAAAACACACAGGTGTTAAATCAAGGTGACTTACAAAGATGAGGACCAAGAGCAAGAGAGGGAGTGTGGTGATGTAGTGTCCACAACTAAAGAATCATTTTGGAATCTGAAAAGACACGTATCCCGAAAGCATGATGGTGTACTTACTACCTGCACATGCTAAAAGAAAGAAATGAGGTGGGTAGATAACTAAATGTGTAATTATAGCAAAGTATTTATAAACAAAAATCTCTTTAACTTAAGTTTTTTGTTTTTGTTCTATTATCTATAGAATAATTGATTTTGGGTCAATAGGCCTGGCATATTCCCACGCTCAAGGAGCTTTCCATTGTTATTGGGTTATTTTGCCTAAAAACCATTAGGACTACCTATGGACAATTAAACAAAACAACTCTGCATCTCTGCCCAGCCTGGGAAGAGTGGCAAAAAGTGTGTTTAGCATCCCCAGTGGCTCTGCAGGTGTCGAGAGTGTTACGGGTGTGTACTGGAGGCGAAGTCAGGTGCAGGAGAGCAGAGTGTAGTTAACAGGCGCACTTTTTATTCCGGTCCAAACGAAAGCACATAAGTACATAAACGTGCCCAAAACACGGAACAAAACAAAAGTCTGGCGCGTGACAATACCCACATAACAAAAAACTGTTTCACACAAAGACATGGAGGGGAACAGAGGACTAAATACATTCAGTGTGATTAGGGAATGAAAACCAGGTGTGTATGGAACAAGACAAAACAAATGGAAATATGACAAATGGAGCGGCGATGGCTAGAAAGCCGGTGACGTCGAACGACACCCGAACAAGGAGAGGAGCCGAATTTGGCGGAAGTCGTGACAGGGAGGATATTCTCCCCTGCTGGCCTGCTCTCCAGGCACCATCGAATGAGCCTGAAGCCACAGACTAACCAAACTCGTGTTTCTAAAAATGAATTCCAAAAATAAGAATTCAATGGCACTAACAAGTCATTTTTTGTTTAACTTGTATTTAATTCTAAGTAAATCACAGCCTACATAGGCAATTTATAGATTACAATACATCGAAACACACTCGTAAATGCTTCACAATGTATTTCTTTGTAGGCTATAGCCTTGAAATAATTGAAATAATATAGCCTAAATAATTCATTTTCATTCCTTCTTAGGCTCCCTGTCTGGCTCCTGATCTATTTGGAGTGTTTATGTGCTGTTTAATATGACATGTAACCTACATGAAATGATGTGCGCTTCTTAACCTCACCTTTTCATGTTGTTTATTAAAATACTTTTCATTCAAATCCATATGGGGCTTTTCAGAGGGATTCCTCAAGGAACCCTTTTGAACTGGACAGGTTCTGCCGGTGTGGCAAACCAAAAGGTTCTGCCGGTGTGGCAAACCAAAAGGTTCTGCCGGTGTGGCAAACCAAAAGGTTCTGCCGGTGTGGTGCCCACCGGCAGAACCTTACGCTTGTTTGGCCACCACCGGCACTAACCTTTTGTTTCTGCCACACCGGAAAGGAACCTTTTCGTTTGCCACACCGGACAGAACCTTTTGGTTTGCCACACCGGCGAACCTTTTTGGATTTGCCGCCACACCGCAGAACCTTTGTTGCCACACCGCGCAATAACCTTTTGTCGCCACACCGGCAGAACCTTTTTGGTTCGCCACACCGGCAGAACCTTTATGCGGTTTCGCCTACACCGGGCTAGAACCTTTGTTGCGTTGCCAGCACCGGAAGATACCTTTTTTTAGGTTTGCCAACAGCACGTGACAGAACTTCTTAATCCTGTGGTAATTGCTCAAACCCTGTTGATATTAAGAATATCCTTTGATTTTGTCCCTCACCGGCAGACCTTATGTGAATATTGCCAAACCGGTGCAGCACAAATCTGTTTGGTTTTAGACACGAGACAAGGACCTTTGCGTGATTTTTTGCACACAACCGGCAGAAAATCACTTTTGGGCTGTCCATCTTACACGTCGATACCTAAATTAATGTGTTTGTCCACAACCAGCAGGAAGCCTTATTCCTGGGTTTGCCACCACCGGAAGAGCTCGTTGCGTGAATACCAGTTCAAGAAGGGGGTATTCCCTTCCTGAGTGACGAGTCCCGTGCTGAAATGCGCACATGGAGGATTTGCGAGATGGTATAAAAAGATCAATCTTTAAATAACAGACAACATTCGATGAAGGTTGAGGTTTAATAGAAGGCACACGTTCTGGTAGTACAATGTCATATTAAATCAGTGCACATTAAACTACCCAAATAAGACTCAGGAGCTGACAGGAGCCTAAGAAGCATTGAATTAATGAATATATAGTATATAATAATGTTCATTATTTCAAGGCTAT
>NW_019957699.1:11630-21614 GCF_002910315.2 Salvelinus sp. IW2-2015 | reverse complement strand
AACCAAAAGGTTCTTCCGGTGTGGCAAACCAAAAGGTTCTGCCGGTGTGGCAAACCAAAAGGTTCTGCCGGTGTGGCAAACCAAAAGGTTCTTCCCGGCACCTTTACTTCTTAAAGGCGGTTCATGGTCAATTCGGAATCTGCATTGTGCATTCAGCATCTACGGTGATATAGCCTCTGCAGAAGTCAGGGCATTCATACTTCTTGCGCTTCACGGAGCAGCGCAGAGCTGTTGTGAAGGAAGTTGTCAAGGAACTGTGTTTGCGTTTATACAGGACCTCCCGTCCTCTGCATATCAATGCAAAGCTATACAGAGCCCTCCGCATTGCTACAACATTTGAGAGACGCACGGCGATGCGGAAATCAATTTGGCCTCTGCATGCCTCCGGAGGCTCTGCAATTGTGTCACACCATCCATACTACGCTTCCGTCCACATTTTCGGATCAAGCATAAATTGGCTCTGAGAGTGTATGAGGGAGAAACAATGAGACAAGCGAGACAAGCGAGACAGAGAGACAGAGAGACAGAGCGAGAAAGAGAGACAGAGAGACAAGTGAGACAGAGAGACAGAGCAGGATAGAGAGGAGATGGTTAATTTGATTAAGCAGGCCTGGCAGGGGGAGGGAGTGGAGCTCCTCCTGGCTTGCACCCTTTACCCTGTACCCTTTCCTCCTCTCTCTCCCCTCTCTCTCTCTCCCCTCTATCTCTCTCCCTCTCTCTCCCTCTCTCCACTCCCATAGAGGTATAATTGGACACTCCACCTGCCACTTCATCATCTACCTGTCACCATTTTAACCTCTCTGTTCTCTCTCTCCATCTTCCTCTGCTCTATGTCTCTTCTCTCTCAACTCACTTCTTTCCCTCCCTCTCTTCCTGTGTCACTTTACTGAGGAGGGCATTTTCTCAGACCTTGTTAGCGCAAGCGGGACCACAATGTTCTCCCTGATAGACACACTTCTCCTCCTTCCACTTCCTCTCTTTCCCTTTCTCCCTCTAGCTCCCATCCTGCTCCTTCTCCTCTCTCTATACCTCCCTCTAGCCCCCTCTCCTTTCTCTATACCTCCCTCTAGCTCCCTCTCATCTCTCTATACCTCCCTCTAGCTCCCTCCTCTCTCTATACCTTCCTCTAGCTCCCTCTCTTCTCTCTATACCTCCCTCTAGATGGGAGCTAAGAGGGAGGTATTAGAGAGAGGACTAAGGGAGCTAGAGGGGGAGGTATAGAGAGTTATGGGGAGAAGGAGGCTAGAGGGAGCGTATAGAGGGGGAAGTGCATAGGAGGGAGGAGAGGGAGCTAGAGGGAGGTATAGAGAGAGGAGAGGGAGCTAGAGGGTAGGTATAGAGAAAGGAGAAGGGGCTAAGGGAGGTATAAGAGCGAGGAGAGGGAGCTAAGGGGGTATAGAGAGATGAGACGGGAGGGATAGAGAGAGGAGAGGGAGCTAGAGGGGGGTAAATGAGAGAGGAGGGGAGCTAGAGGAGGTATAAGAGAGAAGGAGGAGGGAGCTAGAGGGAGGTATAATGAAGAGAAGAGAGGGAGCTAGAGGAAGGTATAGATGAGAGAGGAGGGAGGCTAGGGGAGGTATAGAGAGATGAGAGGGAGCTAGGACGGGAGGTATACTTTCTTCTCTCTTTGACGCATACGCGTACGAGTTCGGGCGCTAGAGGGGGTATATTTGCAGAGAGGAGAAGGAGCAGGATGGGTAGCTAGAGGGAGAAAGGGGACAAGAGAGGAAGTGGAGGAGGAGAAGTGGTGTCTTATCAGCAGTTGAGACACTATCGCTGGTTCCTTGCTCTTCTCCTCTGTTCTTTTGCCGCTCTATCTTTACCAAGTTGATCCGTGTATGATATATTAGTCTCGCTCTCAGATTCTTATTTGTCCCTTTTCCTTCTCCGTTTTGTCGTTCATTTGCTTTCTCTCTCTTCTTATGACGTGGGACCATCAGCATTGCGTAAGAGATGCGCGTAGGCCGAAAGAAGTGAGTGTGAGAGAGAAGAAGACATAGAGCATTAGGAAGATGGAGACGAGAGAACAGAGAGGTCAAGCACATGGTGAGCCTAGGTGATGATGATAGTGGACAAAGGGTGGACGTGTGCAATTATAAATTTTACTCTTCTATGGGCTCGTTCAGGAATGATTGAGGGAGTGTCTCTTCCTCTCTTTCACTAGCGCGTAGACGTAGCACTAGTAGGGGCAGAGAGAGAGGAGGTGCGATCCGCAGTAGCTCGGAGGATAAGGCGTCTATCATACGGGTTCACTCTCACGGGTTGCAAGCCACCGGAGGCATGACCTTTCACCTCCACCTCCCCTCTCGCCTCAGCTTCTCTTGCCTGTCTTAATAGTAGCTCAAGGAAGCAGAATCTAGTAGCGTAATTCTCTGCTAAAATGTCTCGTACTATATGGTTAAGGATCCTCTGGTTGAAATACTATAGGTTCTAACTCTGATCTCGAGATCTAATGGATGACTTCGTCATCACTGGTCATCGCTTTTGTTAGCTGTCGGCTACTCACTTCTCGATTTGTTCTCGATCTAATATTCCGACATTGTTTCTCGGTTGTCTCCATTGTTTCTCGCCACTTCATGTTACACCTTCGATATTTCAGAGAGTTCCAATTTCTTTAAGCTCACTTCAGCCATCTCCACACGCAATAAGATGTTCGGACTGCACATTACTTGTTGCTGCTTGAGTAAATCAGTAGTGATACTGGTACAGTAGATTGTTACATCAAGTTATAGGGCCAATTAGACTTGGCATGGATCTTTACATCCCATGTCAGAGCAAGTGCAAAAGCACAAGAGTACTAAGTTACTTTTAAATAAGTAACACATTACCAACACCGATAATAGGCTTCCAAATTGAATTTTTACCTGACGAATATCACTGACAGTAGGTCGTTACGAGATTGGTATACCATTATCACGAATTAAGTGTCTTTTATGTCTTATAGCATATATTAGCGGAATAAACAAACAGAGGAACCAGTCTGTGTATTATCTTATAACACTATGACGCTGGACTCTTGGGCATTCGATTGAGATACTTACCTGGCATCAAGACGTATGCTATACAGCGAGAATAGGTCCCTTTGTTTATAATACACTAAAAACTGCTTGAATATAACTACAAGTTCCTTGACAACTTCTTTCAATCAACGAGCTCATATTCTGCGCAGACACACTAAAATTGTCATAACACCTAAAACGTCTTTATATTACACACTGAAACTGGCTCCACGTGAAAAGACACGCAAGATGATTCCGAATATTGACTTTACACATAACGTCTATATACACACTCGAATATTAGCATAGAGCGACATTAACTATATACACGCCAATAAATCATATCAATCACTAAACTTCTGACATTCTAAATTGACATTTGCAGACAAAGAAAACCTTTGTGCAGTAGAACCACACTCGAACAATGGGAGATTTTTTCCGAATTTATCGCACTAACACATGTCATTATGAATCCCACTGGTTCCATTAAACCACTAAATATGGTTTCCATTTATACACAGCTAAAACTGCTATAATACACACTAAAAACTGTTCCATATACACACTAAAACTCTTATTAATGTTATTTATACCATGGTTTAGCGGGATAGCTGTGTAAGAATTTACACAAGTAATAAATCTACATTGGATGCCTGGTTAATATTCTTACCATTCAACACAACTACATGAATATGAATACCACCTCTACTCTATTGTCATCTTCTCGGTTCGGTCAACAGCAACACACTACTATCTGGGTCATATCGGCAAAAACACACACACCACACACACACACACACACACCACACACACACACACTACACACACACAACACACACCAACCACACACACATAGGTTGTATCAAAATCCGACTGGGTAGAGGTTCAGAAAGAATACTCATTCTTGGTTTTGTGCACAAAACAAAAGGGTAGGCAGCTTTGACCCATCAAGGGACAGGAGGTACCTCATCTCAAAGGGGACAACTATAGAATCCTAATAAAACTAGGTCCCTACAAGGAGAATTCAGTTCTAGATTAAAATCCTGGCTTTACAGGTTGAGTTCAGGATGGAGAAAATCCAGTTTAACAAGGTTTTTCCCGGTATGTCGTGGTGATAAGTGGAGCGAAAGGAAAAGGACAATGACATGTTCCTCCTTTGCGAGACACCCTCTCAGTTGTGAGCCTCTTGGTTGGAAAAACTACTTTTTTGTCTCACGCTCTGCCTTCTCTTCTGTTAGAGCCCCCCTCTCTCCTCTGATTCACACTGGCTAGACTTTTTCCACACTTAATCTCTGCGCGTTTTGGTGCGCTTTTGTATCACTCTTATTTTCTCAATTCAATCAAAGGTAAATGAGGCATGGGGTAATACAGTGGGTGTGCCCAATGATCGTCTTGGATGAGAAGAGTGGGACAAGGCGCACGTGGTAAAAATACATTCTTTTATTAGAGAGAGAGTGAAACACGAAACTTATGACATAAACTAAACAAACAAAAAAGAACCCCAAAAAAAACCGACCCGGCCGGAGGGCAAGCAAACCGTAATGCTATATTGGGTGTCTAGCACACACGCTCACTCATGACCATGCGGCACGAACATCTAACATCTGCCAGTATGCCATTATTGGTTGTATATGAACTATCTCCAAATCACGGGAGACAAGAATGAATGACAGTTGGTCTTCTTGGATTGGGAGGAACCATCAGGCAACCATAGAATACCTAGAACCACACTCCCACATAACCCATACACATCTTAACAAACCCCTAGGGATCATAATAATCACTCAAAGACAAGGACAAAAACACAAACATTCCATGTAACCTGGACTAACTAATAATAATAAAGAAACAACAAATACTAAGGGGCCAGGGGTGACCATGTTACCTTGGCCAAACTCGGCAAGTGGGCAGAATGGTAATAAACTTGTAAATAAACAATCACGATATATGGTGTAATTGCATTAGATGTCCAACAGGCTCACACAGTTAAAAGTAGATAAAAAGTGATAGGGGAGATACACTTCATTTGTGTCTGTAGTTATTGCCACATAGGTGGCTGGGTACACCGATGTGTGGCAAATAGGTTAATTAGGGAGGGAAATAAGTAAACAGTAAAAATATCGGGGTTTTGGTGAGTATGCAAGTCGGGGGTGGTTTTGGTTCAACATTCTGGGTTGCCCTTTATCTTGTGGCAGACAGGTCAACATCTTGCTTGCGTGATGGGCACATGGTGGTATGCCCCAAGTATGACCTATGGGAGTTATCGAAGATTGGACTACAGAAATTAGAGCGACTCTGGTGGGTATATGTCGAGAGGGGAAGAGTGATGTGGTTTGCTAATATGGCATACATTTTTGGCAGGAGGTTAGGCAGTGCAGCTAGGTTTTTCCACTCATTTTGTGGGGCAGTCTTCTCAAGGCAGCCTTCTTCAACAGCAAGGCTATGCTCCTGAGTGCTCTACAGCACGCGAAAAGATTTCTTAATTTGGGTCAGTCACAGTGTCAGGTATTCGGCCACTGCTGTACTTCTGTTAAGGGCCACATAGCATCATTTGCTCTGTTTTTTGGTTAATTCATTCTTTCTATTATGTAGTAGTTACACTACATGACCGAAAAGTGTGTGGACATGCTTGTCCGAACTCTCATTTCATTTCCAAAATCATGGGCATTATAGGGAGTGGTCACTTTGTGCTATAACCGCTCCACTGTTCTGGGAAGGCTTTCCACTTAGATGTTGGAACATTGCTGGCCAGTACTGCTCCATTAGCAAAGAGTTTAGTGAGGTTGGCTTGATGTTGGGAGATCAGGCTGGCTCTCAGTCTGCGTCCAATTGCCTTTTTCCGAAACGTGTTGATTTGTGTTAGAAGGTCGAGAGCTCGGTGCAGGCGAGTTTCAGTCTTCACCACTGATCGACGAACATTCTGTATGGATTTGCACTATTGTTGCATGGGGCATTGTCATGCTGAAACAGGAAAGGGCCTTCTAAATGGTTCCACAACAGTTGGAGAGCACAGAATCGTCTAGAATGTCATTGGTATGGGCTGTAATGGTTAAGATTTCTTCACTGGAACTAAAGGGACCCGACCATGAAAACAGCCCAACCATTATTGCTTCCTCCCCAAACTTTACGTTGGCACGATGCATTGGAGGAGGTTTGCGTTCTCTGGACATCAGCAAACCCAGATTAGTCGCATCGGACGCAAATGGTGCTGCGGTTGATTCAACACTCTGCGACTGAGCCGTTGTTGTCTCTAATGTTTCACTTACAATAACAACTTTACAGTTGACATGGGGCAGCTCTAGCAGGGCAGAAATTTTACGAATTGACTTGTTGGGAAAGGGTGGATCTATGATGGGTGCACGTGAAAGTCACTGCGCTCTTCGTAAGAGCAATTCTACTACATGTTGTCTACGGAGATTGGCAATGCGCTGTCTGCCTCGAGTTTATACAACTCTTTCAAGCAACGGGTTGGCTGAATAGCCGAATCCAATCATTGAAGGGCTGTCACATCCTTTTGCATATAAGTCTATGTATTTGTTGTTTTCATCATGATTTGGTGGGTCTAAGTTGGTGTTGCTGGGTCTGGGGCTTCTTGTGGGGTTGTTTGTGTTTGTGAAGAGAGCCTAGGACGCACTTGCTTTAGAGGGGCTCTTCTCAAGTTCATCTCTCTGTAGGAACATCTATTTCCTGGATTTTGATAATTAGCAGGTTATCGTCCTAATTCTGAATCCTGCTCTGCATTGCATTATTTGGTGTTTTTATGTTGTACACGATTGATGTTATTGCAAGACTTCTGCATTCAGAGTCTCAATATGTTGTTGTTCATTTTGGTTGAATACCCAGCTCTTGTTCAGTGGCTCTAAGGGAAGGTGTCAGATAAATGTGGTATATTTGTGAAACATTATTTTGTCTTACTGGAGATTTACTGTCAGGGCCAGGTCTGACAGAATGGTAGTGCAGAAATTGAGTGGTGGCTCGTAGCCCTTCCTTGTTGGGGACAGAAGGCCAGACACCACAAAGTAAGACATTTGGACTTCAGATTAAGTAGGGTGAGGGTGGGACTGCGGCAGACGTTCCTTTTGTTTGTTGTCCTATTCATTTGCTTTGGGCGATGTAAACATATGGTTTCCCATGCCAAATAAGCTTTGGAATTGAATTGGGAGAGAGTGAGAGAGGGAGAAGAGAGCGATGCAAGAAGACAGAGAGACAGAGCGAGAGAGACAGAGCGAGAGAGACACACACACACACACAAACACCAAAACACATAATGACTGCATATTAGTTGGTTGTACTGATGTGTTGTTGAGTGTGTATAGTGTCTAAGGTTTTTGGAGAATCCGGGACACTGTGTGTGTGTGTGTGTGTGTGTGTGTGTGTGTGTAAGATGTGTGTGTGTGTGTGGTGGTGTGTTGTGTGTGTGTGTGTGTAGTGTGTGTCGTGTGGTGGTGTCTGCGCTCCTGTGGTGTGTGTGTTGTGTGTGTGTGTTGTTGTGTGTGTGTGTTGTGTGTTTGGTTGTGGTGTGTGTGTGTGCTGGGTGTGCTCCTGAGGGTGAGATATGACTGACAGACTGTGGTTAGACCAGCAGTCCTCACACACACAGAGGGTCCTTATGAGATGATATATAGACAACTCCCTTCATCATCTGACACAGTGCTGAGTTTCATCCTCTTTCTCTCCCTCATTCAAAATATTTTTTCTTGTCTGTCGTCTGTCTTGTTGTCACGCTCTCCATTTTCATGCTCTCTTCGCACATCCTCTCTCTCCTCCCCTGCACCTCTCCGTCTGCTGAGAGTGGATGTAGATAAGGCGCTCCTGCTCCTCTCTGATATAGGTGTTGCGGTAACATGAAGACCATTTCTGTTGATGCAATGTTGTGCAACTGGCTCTTAGAAAAAAAGGGTGCTATCTAGACAAAAGGGTTCTTGGCGACGTGGTCGATACCACAGACGTGCACCTGAACAAGAGCACATGTCAGAGGGATCACATCACATAACTAACCTGAAATAGTAATACATCATACAAATACCTGAACATAGTACTACTTCCATAACATCCATAACATAACTACTGAACATAGTACTACAGATCAGTAAGATACTACTGAACATAGTAATTAATCATAACATAACTACTGAACTATGTAACTACATCCATAACATCCTAACATAACTACCTGAACATATAAACACATTCCATGAACCAACTCACTGACTAGTACTTGACACCATAACATAGGAACATGTACTACACCATCAACATTACCTACTGAACATAGTTATACGATCATACATCACACATTAACTACTGAACATAGTACTACATCCATACACAACTACCTGCAATAGTACTACATCATTAACATCCATAACATAACTACCTGAACTAGTTACGACATCCATTAAGATAACTACCTGAACATAGTCTCACATCATAACATAACTACTGAACATAGTACTAAGATCATAACATAAGTACCTGAACATAGTGGACACCATATACATCCATGACATATACCTGAACATGAGTACTACATCTAACACAGTACCTGAATCATAGTATTGACAATCATAGATCTTAACACAACGTACCTAACATAGTACTACATCCATTAACATAACACCTGAACATAGTAACTACATCCATAGATCTCTACACAACCACTGAACATAGGTAATAACATCCATAACATAATTTACATACAACCTGACATTAGTACGGACATCCATAAATAACTACCTGAAATAGTCACTCCATACCATGAATACCTGAAATAGTACTACATCCATAACATCAATTAAATCACAACCTGAACATAGTACTACTCCTAAACATGCATATAACTAACTACCTGAAACAAGTAGCTACATCCATAACATACTACATGAAGAAGTATATCCATAATGATACTACCTGAAACATAGTACTAATCCACACATCAACTACCTGAACATAGTACTACATCCATAACATGAGTACGCTGGAACATAGTACTACATATAACATCCTAACATAACTACCTGAACATAGTACTGCACATCCATAACACAGACTACCTGACATAGTAACTACCATCCTAAGATCCATACCACAACTACCTGAAATAGTACTGAACATCCCTAAAAACTACCTTGAACATAGGTACTACTCATAACTCATTACATACAACCTGAACATAGTACTACATCCATAACATCATAACATAAACTACCTGCAAATTAGTCTGACATCCATAACGCAATACCTGAAATAGTACTACATCCATAACATAACTACCTGAACATAGTTAATTACATGCCATAAATAACTACCTGAAATAGTATACAACCATAAACATCAATTAGTACATGCGCATAACAATAATACCCTGAACATGCTAAGACATCCATAACTACTACCTGAACAAAGTATACACCTTCCATTGTTAATACCGTGAAGGTACGTAAGTCCTCAAACATAACTGACCTGAACATAGTTAACTTACAACATCATAACATAACTACCTAACATAGTACACATCCATAACATCAATTAATAACAACCTGGAAATAGTATCAATCCATACATCCCATAACATCACTACCTGAACATAGTACTACAGTCCAATAACAATAAAACCTGAACAGAGGTACACCATCATAACAATAACTAACTGAACATAAGTACTACATCATAACACCATAACATAACTACGGTGAACATAGTACTAAATCCATAACAACTATCTGAACATAGTACACTCATAACATCCATAACATATACCTGAACATAGTTTAATACATCCTAAGATAACTTACATGACATAGTATACATCATAACATAACACTTGAACATAAGTACTACATCCATAACTAACTACCTGAACTAGTAACTAACATCATAACATAACTACCTGAACATAGTACTGACATCTAACATAATACTGACATAGTATACACATCATAAATAATAACCAAGATGTACCTAAATCAGTAAATCATAAATACAT
>NW_019957699.1:8215-11605 GCF_002910315.2 Salvelinus sp. IW2-2015 | reverse complement strand
AGTCTTGCTTTAGAGCGCACACACACACACACACCAACACACACAAACAGCACAGACACGACCACACACACACCACACACACCACACACACACACACACACACACACAAACCACACACCACACACACACACCACACCAAACACACACACACACACACCACCACAGCTGCTGTTTGTCTTGACTATTCAGTCAACCCTGATGCATAACAAACAGAGAGATCACTTACAGGCTGGACAACACACAAAAAACTACAAAACACAACGCACACACGCACACACCGCCAACAAACGGCACACACACACACAACACACACACAACACACACACACACACACACACACACACACACACACACACACACACACAACCACACACACACACACACACACAACACACACAGAGGTGGGTTAGGTATGAGGGTTATGGTGAGGAGCATGCCTGACATTTTACAGGGCATGTCACGGCTGAGGACAGTATGGAAGAGAGGGAGGTAGAGAAGAGATTGGGATGGGAGGGAAGATTTGTAACGGGCGATTTCCTCCTCGTAGCAGGGATCGGACCAAGACGCAGCGTGTAAGTGTCATTTTTAATAGCAACAAAACTGAACAAATACAATACAAAAAATAACAAAGAGTTTCTTAACGAAAAACAGTTCCCGTGTTGGCACAAACACTGACACAGGAAACAAACACCGCACAAACCCACAGTGAAAACAGCTAACTAAATATGGTTCCCAATCAGGGACAATGAAAAAACACCTGCCTCCTGCATTGAGAACCAATATTCAGGCCAAATGACAACCTAAAATTAGGAACATCCAGAACATAGACCTGCCCACCCCAACTCTACGAAACCTGACCATACTAAACTAAAGACAAAAACAAAGGAAAAATAAAGGAAATAAGGCTCAGAACGTGGACAAAGATAGAAAAATGGGAGGAGAGGAAGGTTAGAAGAGATGCCTCCTCTCTCTATACCTCCCTCTCCTCTCTCTATACCTCCATCTAGCTCCCTCTCCTCTCTCTATACCTCCCTCTAGCTCCCGTCCTGCTCCCTCTCCTCCCTCTATGCCTCCCTCTTGCTCCTTCACTACCTCTGACTATATCCCCCCCTCTCTCTCTCTCTCTCTCTCTCTGAATACTGATGCCATGAACCCTCTCAACAGTTATCAACCCTTTTACACATAATTTATACAATATACAGTATCCCAGACAACAGCGTACTGTGTTGTTCTCTGTGGTGCTGGGAAGTGTGAGGTACGTAGCCTCCATACATGTCGGCCTCCCATCCTTCGTCCTGAGCTCTGGGAATATTGCACACAGACGCTTCCTCTCACATTCAGTACCGCATTGAGATTCAGAAGCTGAGCCTGACTTCTAGCATCACAGTAATTATTTTACATCGCTACGAGGAACACCGGTCCTGGTGGAATATATTACCTCCACTCTAACCAGACGAATTTCCCAGCACATACAGTACAACCTCCTGGCTGTGTGTTTGTGTCTGTGTGCGTGCATGTGTGCCAGCGTGTGCGTGTGCAGGTGTGTGTGCGTGCGTGCCAGCGTGCGTGCGTGTGTGCGTGTGTGTGTGCCAGCGCGTGTGTGTGTGTGCGTGTGCATGTGCGTGTGTGCCAGCGTGTGCGTGTGTGTGCAGGTGTGTGTGCGGGTGTGTGTGCGGGTGTGTGTGCCTGCGCCGGGTGTTACATTCTGTAACTATTTGTGTGAAAACAGGCATTTCTTTTTTTACATCGCTAAGCAAGGTCAGGCCATACACTGAGCGTACGAAACATCAGGAACACGTTCCTAATATTGAGTTGCAATCCATTTTACCCTTAGATCAGTCTCAATTTGTAGGGCATGATATAAGGTGGCGAAAGCATTCCAGTCCAGTTGGCTGGATGTCCTTTGGGTGGTGGACCATTCTTGACACACACAAGAAACTGTTGAACATGGAAAACCCAGCAGCGTTGCAGTTCTTGACACACTTAAACCGATGCGCCTGGCACCTACTACCATATACCATTCTAAGGCACAAATGTCTTGTCTTGTCCATTCACCCTCTGAATAGCACTCGTACACAATCCATGTCTCAATGCTTAAAACTCCTTCTTTAACCCATCTCCTCCCCTTGTCTACACTGACTGAAGTGGATTTAACAGCTGACATCTATAGGGATCGTATTTTTCACCTGGATTCACCTGGTCAGTCTGTGTCATAGAAAGAGCAGGTTTTGTACATCTCAGGTAGCCTGTGTGTTCATTATTCTCACTGTGGTGTTCCACACACACCAATTACAGTGCTATGGTACAGCCCTCTGTATCAGGGGCTAAAGTGCTGGAATGGCACTACTGCCTGCCTCCTAGCCAGAGAGAGAGATCCAGAGAGAGCTCCAGAGAGATCCAGAGAGAGCTCCAGAGAGAGATCCAGAGAGAGATCCAGAGAGAGATCCAGAGAGAGAGAGAGAGAGAGAGAGACTCTCTCTTCTCTCTCTTATGCCTCTTGCTCCTCTTCTTCTCTCTCTCCCTCTCTCCTCTCTCTCTCCTCTCTCTCTCTCTGCCTCTCTCTCTCTCTTCTCTCCTCTCTCCTCTCTCTCTCTGCTCTCTCTCTCTCTCTCTCTCTCTCTCTCTCTCTCTCTCTCTCTCTCTCTCTCTCTCGTCTCTCTCTCTCTCTCTCTCTCTCTCTCTCTCTCTCTCTCTCTCTCTCTCTCTCTCTCTGCTCTCTCTCTCTCTCGCTCTCTCCTCTCTATCTCTCTCTCTCAATTCAAGTCAAGGGCATTATTGGCATGGGAAACATATGTTAACATTTTCAAAGCAAGTGAAGTAGATAATAAACAAAAGTGTAAATGAACAATAGAAAATGAACAGTTAAATTACACTCACAGAAGTTCTAAAATGATAAAGTATTTTCAAATGTCATCTTCCTCTCTCTCTCTCTTTCTCTGGATCCTCGCTCGTCTTCTCTCTCCCTCTCTCCTCGCTCTATTCTCACTGGATCTCTCTCCCACCCTCCTCTCTCTCTGGATCTCTTTTCTCTCTCTTCTGAAATATCTCTCTGGATCTCTCTCTCTGGATCTCTCTCTCATGGATCCTCTCTGGATCTCTTTCTTTCTTCTCTCTGGATCTCTTTCTCTCTCTCTCTCTGGATCTCCTTTCTCTCTCTCTGGATCTCTCTCTCTCTTCTCTCCTGAATTTCTCTCTCTCTCCATGCTCTGGATCTCTTTCTCTCACTCTTGGATCTCTCTCTCTGGATCACTCTCTCTCTCTGGATCTCTCTCTCTCTCTTGAATCTCTCTCTCTGGATCTCTCTCTGGATCTCTCTCTGGATCTCCTCTGGATCTCTCTCTGGATCTCTCTCTCTCTCTGGATCTCTTTCTCTCTCTGGATCTCTTTCTA
>NW_019957699.1:0-4726 GCF_002910315.2 Salvelinus sp. IW2-2015 | reverse complement strand
CTCTCTCATCTCTCTCGAGATCCCCTTCTCTTGAGAATCTCTCTCTCTCTCTCTCTTGTCTCTCTCTCTCTCTATCTCTCTCTGCGATCTCTCTCTGTGACTCTCTCTCTGGATCTCTCTCTCTCTCTCTCTCATGGATCTCTCTCTCTGGATTTCTTCTCCTCCTTCTCTCTGGACTCTCTCTCTCTCTCGATCTCTCTCTATCTCTCTCTTATCTCCTCTCTCTCTCTCTCTCTGGATCTCTCTCTAGGATCTACCTTCTGATCTCCTCTATCTATCTCTGACTCTCTCTGATCTCTCTCTGATCTCTCTCTTGATCAGAGAGAGAGAGAGAGAGAGAGAGCGAGAGAGGCAGATAGGTCTGAACCTTCTATTCTGTAACAACATTCATTACAATCCCACCATCTCTCCAGACTTCTATCTGACTGGTATACTACATTAAAGCAAAAATGCCAAATGAAAGTAGTTTGGACCCGGTTCTGACAGTGAGTGCTGTGTTGTATGCAGGTATGTGTACAGTAGAGAGAATTGTCTGTCTTCCCCCAGTTATTCAACACACTCTTGCCGAATCTCTTGGGGTATTCAATTCCGGGGTGAGTTATCAAAAAAGCTTTCTTTTATCGATACATTCTGCTGTGTGTATTTCTATTTCTTCTGTGGAAATAGTAGGAGGGAAACAAAGCCATGCATCTCCATCTGTAATGCAGAGCCAGGCAGGCTCAATGTGTAAGGTTATGTCAGTGACACCATACACAGAAATCCTATACATTCTTATACAATCTACATAAATCATTGGCAAATTTTTATTCATTTAACTAGGCAAGTCAGTTAAGACCCATTCTTATTTACAATGACGGCCTACCGGGAACAGTGGGTTAACTGCCTTGTTCAGCTCGGGCATTTGATCTAGCAACCTTTCGGTTACTGGCCCAACGCCCTAACCACTAGGCTACCTGCTGCCCCAAATATGCAGTAGCTGCACCATGGGTGGAGTCTGAAAAACAAGTTGGAAGGCCTCAGAGAAGATATATCGTCAAAGTCCATATGAGCCAACGTATAGAACTACTTAACAGCACCTCTCCTCCTCTCCTCTCCTCTCATCTCCTGCTCTCCTCTCTACCCTCCTCCTCTCCTCTCCTCCACCCTCCCCTCCTGCCGTCCCCGCTCCTCTCCTGTCTTCTCCTCTCCTCTTCCTCACCTTACTTCTCTTCTCCTACCACCTTCCTTTACCCCACACCTGAACCCCACATAGCTACAACACACTATAGCAGCCCTCACCTCAACCCCACCTAGCTACAACACACTATAGCAGCCCTCACTCAAACCCCACATAGCTTACCAAACAACTACAGCCAGCCCTTCACCTCAACCCCAACCTAGCTACAACACACTGATAGCAGCCCTCACCTCAACCCCCACCTAGCTACAACCACTATAGGCCAGTTCCCTCAACCTTCAACCCACCTAGCTACAACACACTAACAGCAGCCGCCTCACCTGCACCCCACCTTAGCTACAACACACTATAGCAGCCCTCACCTCAAACCCCACCTAGCTACAACACACTATACAGGCCTCAGCATCATCCCACTAAGCAACAACCACACTACAGCAGCCCTCACCTCAAACCCACCCGCTACAACACACTATAAGCAAGCCCTCACCTCAACCCCACCTAGCTACAACACCACTATAGCACCCTCACCTCAACCCCACCTAGCTACAACAACACTATAGCAGCCCTCACCTCAACCCCACCTAGCAACCAACACACTATAGCAGCCGCCACCTCAACCCCACCTTAGCAACAACACACTATAGCAGCCCTCAGCCATCATCCCACCTAGCAACAACACACTATAGCAACCCTCAGCATCATCCCATCTAGCAAAAACACACTACAGCAGCCCTCACCTCAACCCACCTAGCTACAACCACCACTATAGCAGCCCTCACCTCAAACCCCACCTAGCTACAAACACACTACAGCAGCGCCTCACCTCAACCCCACCTAGCTACAACACACTATAGCAGCCCTCACCTCAACCCCACCTAGCTACAACACACTATAGCAGCCCTCAGCATCATCCCATCTAGCAACAACACACTACAGCAGCCCTCACCTCAACCCCACCTAGCTACAACACACTATACGAGCCCTCACCTCAACCCCACCTAGCTACAAACACACTATAGCAGCCCTCACCTCAACCCCACCTAGCTACAACAACACTAATAGCAGCCCTCACCTCAACCCCACCTAGCAACAACACACTTATAGCAGCCCTCACCTCAACCCCACCTAGCAACAAACACACCGATAGCAGCCCTCAGCTCATCCCACCTAGCACAACACACTATAGCACCCTCAGCATCATCCCATCTTAGCAAAAACACACTACAGCAGCCCCACCTCAACCCCACCTAGCTACAACACACTATTGCAGCCCTCCAGCATCATACCCACCTAGCTACAACACACTATAGCAGCCCTCAGCATCATCCCATCTAGCAACAACACACTACAGCAGCCCTCACCTCAACCCCACCTAGCTACAACACACTATAAGCATATCACCTCAAACCCACCTAGCTACAAACCACTATAGCAGCCCTCGCATCACCCATCTAGCAACAACCCTACAGCAGCCCTCACCTCAAACCCCACCTAGCTACAACACACTATAGCAGCCCTCACCTCAACCCCACCTAGCTACAACACACTATAGCAGCCCTCACCTCAACCCCACCTAGCTACAACACACTATAGCACCCTCACCTCAACCCCACCTAGCTACAACACACTATAGCAGCCCTCACCTCAACCCCACCTAGCTACAACAACACTACAGCAGCCCCACCTCAAACCCACCTACTACAACACACTATAGCAGCCCTCACCTCAACCCCACCTAGCTACAACACACTATAGCAGCCCTCACGCTCAACCCCACCAGCTACAACACACTATAGCAGCCCTCCCTCAACCCACCTAGCTACAACACACTATAGCAGCCCTCACCTCAACCCCACACTAGCTACAACACACACTAAATAGCAGCCCTCAGCATCATCCCACTCAAGCTACAACACACTCTAGCAGCCCTCAGCATCATCCCATCTAGCAACAAACGCACTACAGCAGCCCTCAGCTCACCCACCCTAGCATACAACACACTACAGGCACCCTCAGCTTCACCCCACCTAGCTACAACACACTATAGCAAGCCCTCACCTCAACCCCACCTAGCTACAACACACTACACGCAGCCCTCACCTCAAACCCACCTAGGCTACAACACACTATAGCAGCCCTCACCTCAACCCCACCTAGCTACAACACACTATAGCAGCCCTCACCTCAACCCCACCTAGCTACAAACACACTATAGCAGCCCTCACCTCAACCCACCTAGCTACAACACACTATAGCAGCCCTCACCTCAAACCCCACCTAGCTACAACACACTATAGCAGCCCTCAGCATCATCCCATCTAGCTACAACACACTCTAGCAGCCCCGCATCATCCATCTAGCAACAACGCACTACAGCAGCCCTCAGCTTCACCCCACCTAGCAACAACACACCTACAGCAGCCCTCAGCTTCACCCCAACTAGCTACAACACTACAGCAGCAGGCTGGAAAGAGAGCGAGCCTCTCGTATGCACCACGGTCTCTGCACGTTGCACCGCATGCACTGCACTTTAGATTCCCCACCCCCTCCTCCCCTCTCAGTTCTTTTAAAAAGATTTTATTCATTGCTTAGCAGGTGATGAAAAATGTATGCCCTGAGTCTGGCATTGAAATAAATGCGAAATGAAAACAGAAGCAGTTTATACTGACAGTCTGAATATCTCTATGTGAATCAAGTTTGGCTGTGCAAATCAGGGAGACATTGACCAGGGAGGCATTGGTTCACTGTGGTGTAAATGATGCTGCTCAGTGGCAGATTAGTGGTTTTGTCTCTGGTCGGTACTCCTGTTAGAAATGTGGGCAATTTCTTGGGCAAACCGCCAACTAACACACACACAGTCACACACAGCGCTGCTTGTGGGCAGTATGTTATTATTGAGGTGGTGTGACAAGGGCTATTTGTTGTTTATCTTATACAAGCTGTGTGTTAATCTCAGGAGGCTGTGTTGTGTGTGTGCAGGTATTGGTACGGTGGAGCCACACAATCAGACACACACGCACACGCCACACACACACACGCACGCACGCACGCACGCACGCACGCACGCACGCACGCACGCACGCACGCACCACGCAACGCACGCACGCACACCACACACACACACACACCACACACACACACACACACACACAACACACACACACACAACACACACACACACACACACACACACACACACACAACACACACACACACACATACATACAGCATAGCCCTTCGGGCTGTAAGAGAGACTCCCCCTCTATGGAAGTGCCACACAGAGGCTAACTCTACCTCCCAGCTCTGTTAGATGCTGCTTTTGATTCTGTAGACCACCCCCCACTGCTCCCTCTCTCCCTTTTGGGGTTCTGCATCTTAATAAACCTGACCAAGCAGCCTGCAGAGAAAGAGTTAGCAGGCTGACCTCAATCGAACTTGCTAAATAAAAATAAATTCAACTGTTTGTGTGTGCCTGTGTGTGTGTGTGTGTGTTGTGTGTGTGTGTGTGTGTGTTGGTGTGTGTGTGTGTGTGTGTGTGTGTGTGTGTGT